>NC_052948.1:3996947-4291944 GCF_013358895.1 Oreochromis aureus
AATTCAAAAGGAATGCTGCACCGAACACCAAATTTCTATATGTCTAAAGTTTGAACTTTTTACCTTTTGCCAAGATAAAAAAAAAAAAAAATCCAACTCCTCACCTTGCATCTGGCATGTCTTAGTGCCTTTGTCTGGACATATTAGTGGAGGTAGAGATAAAGGGGCTAAAGCTCGTATGTCAAGGCAAACAGTCATTTTTAACAAAGCTGCCCTTAGGGGGGAAAGAAAAAAAACTTGGCTGGGCATGCCTACAAGTCTTACAGTTGGGATGTTTGTTTGGGGTAACAATAGTATGAAAATTGTGCGGTTGGACAGCTGAAGAGGGTGCAGCATGAGAAACATCTGGAACGGATGCGCACAAGCTTTCATCTGCTGGAGTATTTACTCTAAATCACAGTAAACAAATGGAAACTGTAGCACGCTGGTAAAGACTTTAATGACACAATGTCTGTAAGATGAACCTAAAGAATGGCGGGGCAGTTATGTGGCCTACAGTGTTGAAGGAGGGATTGTTTTTTAGGAGATTTCCCTCTCTTGGGCCTCAAGGAGGTGGGAAAGGGAGAGAAAAGGGGAGCAGGGATTTGTACCTGTATGGGCTTTGGACAATTACACTGCAGGTATAGAGACAAAGCTACAAAGAGATTTTCAGTGGGAGAGATGACTCACTAAAGACATTGAATATAATAAATGAATTACTAATTTGTAAGTATGTTTGCTCACGTTGTATGTATCATCAACTAACACATTCATCCTTTGATTAGTAAAATGTTACATAGGTGGCATTTTAGTTTGTGTTAAATTATTAACACATCTCAACATTATCACCAACGTTACTGTCGACCTTTAAGTGGAGCCTCCTCGATTGCATGAATGTTTGTCTTAACACTATCAACCTGTTCGCCTGCCTCTGTTGTCCATCCATCTTCTTTTTCGTACTTTGTTTTGTTTCAGATGATTTACATAGCTGGCTTCCAAAGCCATCTGTCCTTCTGTGTTTCTTTCTGTCCAGCTGTCTATTCACCCACTGTGTTTGTACATCTGCCTTCCTTCACAGATTGTGCGACCTGATTTAAAGACCTGTTCTTTTGAGATACTGTTTTTGCTATGTGGAGACTTCAGAAATGGACAGGGACACCAGATCTGACAACACAGTCAGGACACTTTGGTTTATGGGGCAGAAGAGGAGATGACTGTACACGGCAACAGCTAAGGTTACATTGACCAGGCAATATACCGACCTTTAAAAAGGGGAATGCTGGGAAACAAAAAGCTTGAGAGAGAAAAAAAAAAAAAAAACACCAACTGCATGGAAAGATTAGATCAGTCCCATTTGAGATCTCTCTTAAATGCTTTTGGCCCCACTTGTTGCAAGTTACATCCTCATAAACACCTGCTTCTGTGTGGATTCTGTTTCCCTTTCAGAAATCTTTCAAAAAAATATCCTGAAATTAAACTAAAAACCAAGAGAAGGAAACAGCCATTCCTTCAGCGTTTGTACAGTACACACTGAAAAGCAAAGAAAAATCATCTTCCCCTGCTCGGTTTCCCTTCTGCCCTTCCTCCTTCCCTCTTCTTGCTCTACCACAAAAAAACAGCACCTTGCAGGATGTGCGGTTTCTGGGCCTTTGATAGGGTTAAGCCAGCAGTGGAACTGGATGGGCCGAGGAGGAACAACCCTCCTATTCAAGACTAGGCCTGTAATTTCATCGGGAAGGACATGTGCTGCAAGCCTACTGGTGAGACGGAGGGAATAAAAGAAACTGATAAGGGAAGCAAACGTGGTATAAGGCCAGTAAAATAAAAATATTGCAAAGGGGGCTGAAGGCTTAGCAAGCTCTTAAACATTAAAGGGAAAAAAAAGGTATGCTATTGTTATAGTGCAAATCTAACAACCTATAAGAACACACTCAAATAATCCACTGCCACCATACCGGTAACAGACACCACAGGGACACCCCAGAAATCTCAAATTCCTGTCATGATGTTTTTGAGCTGATTTAATAGTTTTCTTTATAATGTATTATGAAAATCCAGAGGTGAGTACAAATAAGACTGCTCCACAACACACACACACACACACACACACACACACACACACACAACAAATAAAAAAAGTAATATAAATTTTACATGTTGCTGTACTTAAATACAAACCAGCACCTCTCCTCTTCCTGCAGTTTAGCTTCTGTGAACCTGACGCCCTACCACTAGCTAGTCTGTACTGTAAAACAAATTGCACATATCTGTTGCCCTATTTTTAATTTACCTGAAAATGAGTGAGTAGGCTTTTTGTCGTCCTAATGCTCATCTTGTCTGCTTTGAAATAAACTGGGGTTTAATATCCCCGTGCTTACTTTATTCATTTCATTTAAAAACAAACCATGAAAAGACAGATCCCATGATTGATACTTCCATCCATCCATCCATCCATCTTCATCCGCTTTATCCGAGGCCGGGTCGCGGGGCAGCAGCCTAAGCAGGGAAGCCCAGACCTCCTCTCCCCAGCCACCTCCTCCAGCTTATCCGGGGAACACTGAGGCGTTCCCAGGCCAGCCAAGAGATATAATCTCTCCAGCGTGTCCTGGGTCTGCCCGGGGGCCTCCTCGGTGGGACATGCCCGAACACCTCACCCAAGAGGCGCCCAGGAGGCATCCTTGTCAGATGCCCGAACCACCTCAACTGGTTTCGATGTGGAGGAGCAGCGGCTCTACTCTGAGCCCCTCCCGGATGGCCGAACTTCTCACCCTATCTCTAAGGGGAGGCCAGCCACCCCTTCGGAGGAAGCTCATTTCCGCCGCTTGTATCCGCGATCTCGTTTTTTCGGTCACTACCCACAGCTCGTGGCCATAGGTGAGGGTAGGGACGTAGATCGACCGTAAATTGAGAGCTTAAGCTTTTTACACTCAGCTCCCTCTTCACCACGACGGACCGGTGCAGCGTCCGCATCACTGCAGCCGCAGCACCAATCCGTCTGTCGATCTCCGGCTCCCTTCTCCCATCACTCGCGAACAAGACCCCGAGATACTTGAACTCCTCCACTTGGGGCAGGAACTCATCCCCGACCCGGAGTGGGCACTCCACCCTTTTCCGGCTGAGAACCATGGCCTCAGATTTGGAGGTGCTGATCCTCATTCCCGCTGCTTCACACTCTGCTGCGAACCGTTCCAGTGCGAGCTGGAGGCCTTCACCTGATGAAGCCAACAGAACCACATCATCCACAAAAAGCAGAGATGAGATTCTGAGGCCACCGAAGCGAAAGCCCTCCGCCACTTGGCTGCGCCTAAAAATCCTGTCCATAAAAATTATGAATTATGCTGTGATTGATACTTTTGGAAGTATAATCGGCTTGATTTCCTTATCAGATCTTCATAGGTTAAGGTTTTGGAAAAGAAAAATAGTTTCAAGGTCATAGACAATGAATAACATGCTTTATCTGCAAATGAGCAGTTGGCTTAGACAAAGCACAAGTAAAAGCTTGTACATGCACACACACAAACACATACAGACACACACCATGAAGAAACACACATGCCCATTCAGGCTTTTCTAAAAATACTATTACAAACCCCTCTGTGTCTACACACAGGCAGTATTGATTACTAGGGTAATGCCTTTAAATTAGACTAAGTAGCACAGAACTTCCCTGTGTGGTAACCTTGTGAGTGTCAATAGGGATCTATGAATGTTTTTGTAGTGATGTGCTCTGTGTCTATGTGCCATTTGTCTGCATCTTTCATCTTTTCAGTCGTTCCGTGTGATCAAACAAGAGGCTGTTTGGTTGAAAAGCATATGCAGGGCATGACTGAAGCTTTATAGTGGGACATTGTTAGTATACTGTATATAAATACATATATTATCTCCTTAATGTTCAGTATATGCAATCGTTTGGTTTAGCTGATAAAATCTATATAAGCTGACGTTGTGCAAAAATGCAGTAAAGTATAATTAACTCAATTTGGGGAATCTTGCCAGCTACCAGCTCTGGGACAGCAAAGACAGGAAACACAGACATTGACTGAAAGATTTATCCTTCCACTTTAATCTCTATTTATGATGGAAAATATGATCAAAAAAAGTTGGATTTTCTCTCCCCTAACCAAAAAATAATAATCTTTTCCAACTTGGCATTTATTTATCTGATAGGTGAAACAATGCTTTCATTGTCCTGCAAAGTTGATTCTGCTCATCTGGACGGGAGAGACATCAATACAATCCTTTCATTGAGACATCTTCAACCAAGTCTCAACATACTTGTTTCCTTTAAATGTGGAGTCTAATTGTCATGTATTGAGTATAAAGTAATTTAAAAGTTGTCTTTCAACTGCACTAAAATAAGGGCAGTACATTTCTCAGAGTGTCGGAGTAATAATTTTGTTATTGAGCCACTGTGAAACTAAGAACATTAAAAAAAAGTCTTATTTCACAGAAATACAAATGTTGACCATATGAAGCAGAGCTCAGCTAATTTATGTACTAATCTGGAAACTATTTCTACACTGCTTCCCAGGAAGGACATTTGAATTACAAGTTACGCCATGATTTCTGTGCACACTGTGGGGCATGGGGAGCAGGGCAGATATAACATCCTACCTATCGGCATGGATGACATCTGTGCTTCGATTTCCCGAAAGCCAAATCAGTCAGATAAAGTACATTTCATTCTTTAAATGCAAGAAATTCATTTGGGAAGCTCTGCCTTGGTTTGGTGCCATGTTTTGATTACACACTTTACTATACAAGCTAACAAAAGAGTCCCGCAAGTCTACAAGGTTTATCAGTTTTCTATGTAACATTTCAGCAAGTTAGAAAAAAGAACTCAAGAGGTAGGGCAGTATTTAAAAAATTCTCACTTGTTGCAAGCACCGGAGAAACTTGGATCATGTTACAATTTGCTTCTAAACAGGAACTAATCCTTAATGTGCTTACTACACAGAAAAGTTTCAATTTTCACACCATATCAACAAGGATGTTGATACGTGACAATACTAGACCTCACCACTGCCAACCTGTACAGACATGAACCTGGTTTACTGACACCTCAACTCAATCTGAATGTTAGCATCAAGAGCATCTGCTTGACACTGAGCAGTGCAGGTTGGGGGTTAAAGTAATGAGGTGCCTGAATGGATACACTACAGCTGGTACTTAAGGGTAGATTTTAAGGGCAGGTGGAGGATATTGAGGGAAATATGCCTAAAAGTGTAATAACATTCATGTCACATGTCTGGCCATCTCTACTTAGACTGCTGGCCCTACGATCCAGAACTGGACAAGGGCAGAAGATGAATGGATGGAACCCTCGTTTTGGCCTTACTGTGAAACAGTTGCAGCGATAACATGCAACAAGAGCTTGACAGGATGGTTTGTTCCCCAGGCCCCACACCCCCAAAAAGCCAAGAATCTGGCTTGTAGTTGACAGGAAATTTTTATTTGAGGAAATACAGTAGCTACAATAACCACATAAGTGTCTTGTTAACTTTAAACCCATTATAATTAACCCAGCTGATGATGACAGTGAATGAAAACCAAGAAACCAGTTGAAACGCATACTGAAACCAGTTCCCACCAACAGAACTCTTTTGGGGGAGGTCTTCCCCGCAGCCACAGTAAAATGCCACAGAATTTTTGCCAAGAGCCAAACTTCAAAGCAAAAGCATAATCTAAAAATCAAAGCGAGATAATTACGCTGATATGATGCACTTTTTCATTTTCAGCCATATACGCGCACATGTATTTTTAAAGGCTGTTTAAGGGCTGTGAATGAATCATCAGAGCTCCATCTGAAGCCTACAATCATAATCATTTTATCATGAATGATTCAAACATTCCTAGAACTGAGAAAAACAGTAGAACCACATCCTTCAAGCTGGAGCTAACCAAACTGACAGATAAAAAGAAAACACTGAAAATACTTTATACTACAGGATCTTATTTTTTTAACAGTTGCAGGCTGATACAACAAAAATGTGTAAGGCTAAACTGCACTGTGAGGCCATAATAATGAGGCTGCTTTGATTCAGATGGCTTCCTGCAGTGGAGCCGAGTTAGGATATTTAAAAGTAGGCACAGGTTGTGTAACATATTCCCCATCGTAAGTTGTAAAGATCATCACCTGACAAGGAAAAGATTAGGAAGAAAAAGTTGGAATGAGTAAAAGTGTTACACCAGCTCATTCTTTCGTGGTATTCAGAGCGTGAATTCAGCACTGCCACGGCTTTCCTCTCAGTTGTAACATTACAACAATATTCTTTGATTTTATTGAAATTTGCTCGTGTTATGTTCAGGACAGCAATTGTGATCATTTTGGTCAATCAATATAATCGCTAATAATCAAGCCAATTTTGAGTAAACACCTGCAAAACAAACCACAAACCATCTTGCAATGGGATTACACCACCCCTAGCACCAATGAGTTCTCAGACCACATACATAAATGAAACTGCCCATGGGCATCTACTGTAGCAGTAATGATGGTTTTGAGTACTTTAGCAAGCGTCTATTTTATTTATATTTATTTCAATCTAAGGGAAAACTGTGTTAGCACTGCACAAGACACAGTCGTGCAGTATAGTTGTTCATATATTTGCCTTACAACCAGGTGGAGACACAAACCCTAGCCTCCGGTAGTAACATGCTAGTACTGGTGCCTGCTCAGATAAATGGGAGGGTTGCATCAGGAAGGGCATCTGGTGAAGAAATGTGTACAAATCTAATATGCGGCTCCATCTGCTGTGGCAGATTTGGAAATAAGGGAGCACTTTCTTCCATTTGACATCAAAATGAATGTTGAGTTCAAAGACAGCCAACGTCCAGTCCATGAGAACAAAGTTAAGGACTCTGTGTCAGCAAAATGAAAGCCGAGTTCAAAGACAGGTGTGGTCAGAGAACTCGGTGGTGTCATAGCTGGTGTAAATCCATTATAAGATGGTCTCTACTTAGGTCTTTTCTCTGATCCTAGCTTTAAAAATAAAAACTGTACTTGCTGTAGCTCAAATCACACCCTTATCTTGGCCCTCACTCAGGTTTCAGACAGAGCGATCTTGCTGTAGCCTGAGGCTCAATCACTCCCCTTGTCACAGTCCCAGTCACGAGCAGCAGGGATTGATTTCTCACAAGGCATCTGGTGGTGAAAGCAAATCTGTGAAGAATGAAGAGTCCACAATGGTCCCAACCCACACTTTGCAGGGCACCAGAGGCTAAGACAGGCTAACACTATCAGCTCCAACGTGCACGCACACAGAGTGAAAACAAAAGAACCAGGAGGCTTCAAAAAGACCTCACTTCCAGATAATTACAGTGGAAGCCAATATGGAGGAAGTGACAGAGAGTTACGTTCTGTTATCTCCTCAGACCTACCCTCAGGGAGGCTTTAACTGCCAATCCTCTCTCCGTTTTTTAAAAGTACCCACGGCTGACTGAGAGCCTGTTCTCAGGGGCTGAGATGACACATCTTGAACAGAATAAATGTCCATCAGAATATGCCATGGTACCTATGTGGAAAACAAACTTGTCATGACTGGACAGATGAAATCAAATGCTAGTTTTGCATGCAGAAAGCAACCCCAACATTATCCACCCAGGGCTTTTGGATTAACACAAGAAAGATCGGAGAATGTGGTCTACCTTAGGGCAGCTGTTAAGAGTGTGACAACAATGGACAAAAGGGGGCGAAAAAATAAAAGAACAGACAGATCAGTTTTCACTGCCCTTTGTCTTTTTACCGTAAGGCAAGCAAAACTAGCCATTTCTTTCTCTGTCCCCTACAGGCTCAGGACATGAAGGCCACCCTATTTTTCTGCAAGTGACCATAGCACCATCATGCATGTGCCACACAACCAGCCAGGTTACTATGTATCACGTCCCTCTGACACATCATTAACCAGGACAAATCACAGGACCCCAGGGTAGACGGGAGCTTCCTCCACACTGCCTGATTAAAAAGTAAGATATATGAGGCATGTCCACCATGCTTGTGCAACTGCTGGAAAGCTGAAAAGTGCAAGTGTACACACACACACACACACACACACACACACGTTTACATTTTAATTTTTTTCTGTAAAATCTTATTCCCCAGCTATACTGGTGACAGATTCTGTCATCCTAAGAGCAGATCACCATCTATAATTAAGGAGATTTTTTTTTTTTTTTTAAAGTTCTGTGGACTATTTTCTTCATAATGATTGGTATCATGCTCCACTTTGGATTGAGAGAAACAGGGCACATCAGGAGAGACCAGACTGATAAAAAAAAAAACAAAAAAAAAAAACCCAGAAAGCATAAAAAACAGAAACCAGAACTTTCTTTGCAGCTCACGCCATTCCTATTAAACTGTAATAAAATGGGATGTCAGACTCCGCAGAGACTTCTTACAGACAGCAATATGCTCCACTTCACCCTAACCTACAAAAAAATCCACCAGAAAATAAAGCAGTTCTGCAACTTTTTTGTTAGTTTTTTCCCCATACAGACATTAATACAATTAGAAATGAGATCTGAATATCTTCATTGGACTCGAGAATAGTTTAACTCAAGGCTCAGTAGCTCATACCAGAAATTTCTACTGGCTTACAAACCTTTGAAGGTACTTTGGAATTTTACCTGCATTTCAACCACAGTAAATGATGCCACTGTTAAGGTTTCTGCCACAAAAAAAAGAAGAAAACAAAATTGTCTGTACTAATTTACATTAACCCTGAATTTATTGAATCTAGGGGTAAAATTTGTAAGACTATATGTAGTAGAATGGTCAAGAGGAAAATTTCACAGCTTCATTCAGACAACAAATCTTGAAAGCTGTCAACTGCAAAAAGATGTATTAAAGTGCCAGTTAATCTAAACGCCATTCATAGTAAATACATCGTTCTTAGGAAGTGGTTAATTTTAGAATCAGTGGGCAATTGAGTTCCTTGTTTAGTTCCTGTTTTTAAATCGGAAACTGAATTTTTCTTGGAAGAATATGATGAAATTTTTTTTACCGATTACTCATTTCAGCTGTAAGAACTGGTTTGTCTGTTGCCAGTAACTGAGCAGTTAAGTTGCACAAAATGACAACTTTGACTTTAAATTTGTCCATTAATCTTCTGACTGTCCGCAAGCCACGATAGCTACACAAAAGACACAACCAACCAAGTGAACAGAAGTGGGAGAGATTAGATTTTAGAATTCAGGTCAAAGATCAAAGGTCAGCAGTTTGCTGACTAAAGGGCAAAGCTGTCCTGGGGAGAAGGCTTCCAGCCGAGGGTCAGTGAGGACAAACAGCAACACTGACAGACCGACGGAAACAGAATACCATTAAGAAGCATGTTCCAAACATATCAAATATAAACTTTTAGGATAAATCAGTGAGGGAGTAGCAGCAAATGTGCTACAATTACAGTGGGGCAAAAAAGTATTTAGTCAGCCACCGATTGTGCAAGTTCCCCACTTAAAATGATGACAGAGGTCAGTAATTTGCACCAGAGGTACACACGTCAACTGTGAGAGACAGAATGTGAAAAAAAAATCCATGAATTCACATGGTAGGATTTGTAAAGAATTTATTTGTAAATCAGGGTGGCAAATAAGTATTTGGTCAATAACAAAAATACAACTCAATACTTTGTAACATAACCTTTGTTGGCAATAACAGAGGTCAAACGTTTACTATAGGTCTTTACCAGGTTTGCACACACAGTAGCTGGTATTTTGGCCCATTCCTCCATGCAGATCTTCTCAAGAGCAGTGATGTTTTGGGGCTGTCGCCGAGCAACACGGACTTTCAACTCCCCACAGATTTTCTGTGGGGTTGAGGTCTGGAGACTGGCTAGGCCACTCCAGGACTTTCAAATGCTTCTACGGAGCCACTCCTTTGTTGCCCAGGCGGTGTGTTTTGGATCATTGTCATGTTGGAAGACCCAGCCGCGTTTCATCTTCAAAGTTCTCACTGATGGAAGGAGGTTTTGGCTCAAAATCTCACGATACATGGCCCCATTCATTCTGTCCTTAACACGGATCAGTCGTCCTGTCCCCTTGGCAGAAAAACAGCCCCATAGCATGATGTTTCCACCCCATGCTTCACAGTAGGTATGGTGTTCTTGGGATGCAACTCAGTATTCTTGTCCTCCAAACACGACGAGTTGAGTTTATACCAAAAAGTTCTACTTTGGTTTCATCTGACCACATGACATTCTCCCAATCCTCTGCTGTATCATCCATGTGCTCTCTGGCAAACTTCAGCGGGCCTGGACATGCACTCGCTTCAGCAGCGGAACACGTCTGGCACTGCGGATTTGATTCCCTGCCGTTTTAGTGTGTTACTGATGGTGACCTTTGTTACTTTGGTCCCAGCTCTCTGCAGGTCATTCACCAGGTCCCCCGTGTGGTTCTGGGATCTTTGCTCACCGTTCTCATGATCATTTTGACCCCACGGGATGAGATCTTGCGTGGAGCCCCAGATCGTGGGAGATTATCAGTGGTCTTGTATGTCTTCCATTTTCTGATGATTGCTCCCACAGTTGATTTTTTTCACACCAAGCTGCTTGCCTATTGTAGATTCACTCTTCCCAGCCTGGTGCAGGTCTACAATACTTTTCCTGGTGTCCTTCGAGAGCTCTTTGGTCTTGGCCATGGCGGAGTTTGGAGTCTGACTGTTTGAGGCTGTGGACAGGTGTCTTTTATACAGATGATGAGTTCAAACAGGTGCCATTCATACAGGTAACGAGTGGGGGACAGAAAAGCGTCTTACAGAAGACGTTACAGGTCTGTGAGAGCCAGAGATTTTCCATGTTTGAGGTGACCAAATACTTATTTGCCACCCTGATTTACGGATAAATTCTTTACAAATCCTACCATGTGAATTCATGGATTTTTTTTTCACATTCTGTCTCTCACAGTTGAAGTGTACCTCTGGTGCAAATTACTGACCTCTGTCATCATTTTAAGTGGGGGAACTTGCACAATCGGTGGCTGACTAAATACTTTTTTGCCCCACTGTAACTTTCATCTAACTTTAAACCACAAGCAAGCACAAATATTGGCCATTTCATCTATTTGATAATAACCACATGATATCAGGCCTCATGACAACAAAATAATTGTGTTATTTCTGGAAACAGCTGGACAGTGTTGCATAGAACCAAGGACAGTTTTCAGGAAAAGTTAAATTTTCCGTGATGATTGTAATGATAAAAGAACTATAAATACACAGCGTTATCTTTTCCCTTAGGTTTATTTAACTGTTCAATACTAGTTATCTCGGGAGAAACTCTCTTTGAGGCTTGGAAACAGACTGAGAAGTGAGAAGGGACTGCTGGAAGTAGGATTCCAAGAGGAGGGGAGAAACATGGCTGACAGACCTTTATCCCTAAATGGCGCTTTTTTTTCCCTCTCCAAGCACCCCACATATCTGTGGCTGGAACCACAGTTTTTGCTCCAGTTTCCATCCCAAGGGAGGGTGGAGCAGAGTTCAGGCTAGAGCTCATAAGACCAGCCTGAGGCTCCTCAAACACTAGCCCCGGCTGCTGTACACTCAGTTCGTGCCTCCTCCTCCTGCAAACCCACAATGATCCTTTATTGCAAGGCTGATAAGCTGAGACCGTGGAAAACTCTCTCCAGTTCCTCCCTACATTAACAAAGACTTTGTGGTGTCCGCAACAGCAGTACACTGTTATATTTTTAAATGAAAGACATGGGTGACTTCTTGTCTTTAAGCTGTAGTCAATCAGACCTACACACACACACAAAAGATTAGTCACTTAGTTGACATTTTTCTGACTAGATTTTATAACCCCACCCCCTGAAATCTCCTCAGGGCAGCAGCCCAACATGGTAGTCGTGCCTCAAGGGGTGGTCTCTGGCTACAGATCAGGCAGGCTAAAAGCTCTCTTTCCTCAGGTCATGAGGTCAAAGTAGAACAAAGCAAAAAAAAAAAAAAAAAAAGGGGGGGCGTAAGGAGGAGCCACTGGATCACTACATTAAGCTTGTTCACCAGTGTTAAGGCTAGATGGGAAGGACAGTTTATGGCACACAGTGAAGTAAGCTTGATGCAAATTACATTTCATGCACCACCTTTTATCAGACCCAAAGAAACTCTCGTGTTTGGGTTATTTGAGATTGAGGTGCTTTCTTCACCTTTGCAATTTAAGATGGAGGGGAATGTTATACGATTTGAATGCGTTTTTTTCTTCCAGATTACGCATGGATTGATTGACCAAGACAGTGTTATGCAAAGCACATTCCAGATGGTGTGCGATATCAGCAAAGAAGTTGAATTGTTGAGTTCAAGGATATTACATGTCTAAAAGTATGCACACGTCCAAATACAAATATTTCACTTGAGCATATAGCGGGAATAAAAGAAAAGAAATTTCTTCAATACACCAAATTACTAGCATAATCATCTTTGTCAGGTGCTGGGAATATGGGTAACTATTTGATGAACACCAACAAGGCTCGACTTGCCAGCAAAATATTATTTGTCAGTCTTGTCATACATTTGATTGTTTTGAATTCCATTATTTCAAGAATGCTGGGAAGGCTGCCAACCAACCAAAGGCAATCAGAGGTAAAAAGTAAACAGGCACAAACAAAGGCTCAAGATCAGTAAGAGCGAGCACAGTTGTTAATAATAGACTGTATATCGCTCACTTTTTAAATGACACATATTTTTATTTCTTTGGTTTAGGCTTTAATTAAGCCAAAATATTACATAAACATTCTATTTGTGCAAAAGACCAGAACAAAGTAAAATATTATCAGTTTCTCTTTCTTAAAAGGAGAAACTTTTCCCCCACACAGCCCTAGAGACCAGTCAGTGACCATCTGGTAACCACCAGTCACAAGGAAAAGTGTGTATCCTGCAACTGGTTGGCAAGTGATTGCTGGCAGCCTCTAATGTGAAACTGGTCGCCGAGAGAAATGTGTTACTGCACTAAAAAAATCTCCTTGCAACCGTTTTGGTTAGTAGCAGATTGGCACAGTTGCCAAATTAGTTTGCTTGGAAGATGCAGAGTCATCTGCAAACTATTCACCAAGCAGTAGTCAAACATAGAAAAGTGTGATACAAACTGTAAATGGAAAATGTTTACCTTCAAGATAGACCTCACCCACTGAAGTCTGGACTTCAGTGTAAGAATATAAAAACATTCAAAAGCCTTTAAAATTATAGATTCAACTCAACAGTTTAAAGTGGTTCTTACTGGACCTGTAATAAAAGCTTAATTGGGTGCCAATATGTTTAAACATCTAAATGCAATATCAATATTAATAATTAATGGAATAGTAATAATGATCATAAAAAATAGCAGGAAATAATAGCAGCATAATATTTTACTATTCCTGACAAGTTGCACATTTTGAACCGTTTTGACTGCAGCAGCAAGGCATAACTTACACTTCTACATTTCTGGTTTGTGTTTCACTTTAAGCTTTACTACAGCTTAGAGAGTAAATAAATGGCAAATATTTGCAGACAAGTCGATGTTATCGATGTAAACAGTCGACCACTGTAATTTGCTAGCAACCAAGACAATCACAAAGAGGGTTTTTTTTAGTGCAGTACCCTCTTTGTGGCTGATGAATAAACTACCTCAGCAAAGAAGCTTCAGCTTTCCTGGTCATGGTCAGCCAAACCACTGACACAGGGGGGGGGGGAAAGCAACCAAAGTGGCAGATGTCACATTGTTTAAGGGAACCCAGAACAAGGGCTAACGAGAGACTTCACTTATAGAATGTTTGCACTCATCTTAAAAAGCTTTCACCACCACTAACCACATAAATGGCTTACAGCCGCAGATGAATCGGATGAACACACAGACGCAGTTTAAAACAAGTCACCCAAGTCAGAGCTTGTGACCTCCGCCTTCACTTATTCCTGCCCTGGCCTCATACTGTCCTCTCCCTTCCCCCAATCTTCTTACCCCTAATCCAGGCCTACTGGGTAGCAGACAGCAGCATGGCCTGGTAGTCAAACTGTGTCTATCTGCCTTCCTGTCTGTCCATCTGTTGGGCCTCAGCCATGGTTCAAAGAAATTAAGGTTGTCCAGAGAGTAACCAAAATCTCTGCAAATCCCCCACAAAACCTCCTTTTTACTTTAAACTTTCCCCTTTCGATTTTAATTCCGGTTTTACTTTCTTCAAGCACAGTCTTATTCCATTTCTACCCTGCACCTCATATTAGCTAATCCAGTGCAGCAACACACTGGATCTCATCCAGCTCATTACTAGGCACTTACATGGATTCTTCTTTTTGTGCCAACATCACCAGAGAGATGGAAAATAGTAGTTGAAAAAAAAAAAAAAAAAAAAAGGAGGAACAAAAGGCAGCCATTTAGTCCGAAACTTTACACTAAATTTATTCAGTCACACTGCAGTAGGGTACATTTCTGGGAAGAAACTGAATTAACTGGATCTGAAGACAATACACCAGGCAACATGTTTGTTTGGTTTGGGGAATATAGTGGCATGAATGGGGGCTGGTTTAGCTCTTTTTTTTCCCATGTTGATGGTCAGCGTGGGGGGCTGCAGTAAGGTCCCGGTAGCCTTTGTGGTGACAATAAAGAGCACAGCAGGGAATGTGAAGCTTTGCTTGTGCTCAGCAGAGTTTATTAAAACTACAAAAAGGGTGAATGGCCACAGATGGTGCTGTCAATAACAATTCACCCAGCCATGCAAACACACACCCATGCACAAAGACAACACCCAGTGCCATACCACTGCATGTGAGCACATTACAAACACACACAGTTATAGAAGTTGAGGGGGGGGGGGGGGAGTAAAAATTGATAAGTGTGTGAATGGATGTGTGATAATGTGAAGTAGTGATCCAGGAGGGTTTAGAATTCCATTAGTCTTGCAGCCTTTAAACTCCATCAACACCTCTGAGATTCTGCCAAGATGGAGCATCACACATACACCAATGTACACCATGGTATTGGTTACAACTTAACAGTTGTGGGAAGTGCAATACTGTTAGTAAAATGGCTCTCTATGTGAACTGATTGGCTGTAGGCAAAAAGCAACGTGGAAGAAAGCTGAGCTGAAATTAGAGGCTTGGTGGTGTAACTACAGGTTGGTGTTAATGGGAAAAAAATCTGACCATTGCAAAAAGGGTCATGTTATACTGACAGCTGGCTTCAGAGCCATTCACAGCTTCAAACTCACATCTGACAATATTTACTGAAGGAGGAGGCAAAGGTGACACTGGGAAATAGGAGTCTGCTCAGACAGCTGCTCTATCTGGATTAACCCAAAGTATGAAACAACCAACCAACAGTTCGTCAATCTATCAGCGACTAGATCAAATGTAACAAACTTCTAAAGTTACAAATTCAATATTCATGATACTGATATTAATAACTGGAATACCAGAAACATGAAATTATGTACCCAAGGATGTAAAATTGGCTAATTGCTATTTTGGGTTTGTTGTGAAATCCCTCTTCAAACTGATTTTGTCTAAATAGACTATTTTCTGAAGTATTAAATTCCCAGTGTTTTATATCTCACAGTATTTCTTCTAGACTCTTTCTAAATAAATAAAGACAGCCTCTGTAGACCACTGTCCATGCTAAAACTTGGTAGCAGGCAGAGTTAAAGCAAAAATCCATCCACATGATAACCTGATGTCACATGAACATCAAATGCAATGCATGATGATCCACACACACGTCTCCATGCATTTGAAGAGACGTAATTCGTGCTGATAGTAAAGTAAATTAACTAATCACACTTTTAACCACAAGACAAATCTTAGCTATTTGAAAAGCAATTACCACCATACAACCTCCCAGCAGTTTCCTTCCTTTAATCCCCCTGCGTACAAACATGGAGGGACCATTCTCTTTGTATGCAAAGGGGCAGAGCTCTGATTTCAAAGAGCAGTGAAGTCAGGTCAAGGGTCAGCCTTTATAATGATCCAGGAGAAGACCCCTGTCAGAGGTTTTAAGGGGTTCTGCCATCTGAGTCACAACCCCCAGGACACAAACAGCAAGCTGGAGCCTGACATCAAACCGACATTTCACCCACAAGAAAACATCGCAGCCAGTGTTGCCCTGTTCCACCAGTCCACAGAAACAGAGGCATACAGAGAATTGCAATGTACCCACAGCCTTCACTTGCTGGTTTACAATTACTTTAATTGACTGCAACTGATGCACGTTATAAAGCACGAACAAACTCCACTGTCTTAAACCAATCTCCTTAATGTTTTTGTTTTCCCAGATCAAGCTGAGTCTTGATGTAGATGCCAATTCTTAGCAATTATAAAGAATTAAATCCCCATGCAACAAAGCATTGTCAATAAAAAGATAACTACCTTCAATTGCCAAAATGACTTGCTTTACATTTCTCGTAGGAGGTTAAGAAAAGGCTATTGGACGGGACTTATGAAACGAATGTCAGCTGAATGACAAACCAGGCCAGGGAACAGTAGTGTAAGACTTTGTAGGAAAGCTTTCAGACAGTCACTGTGGAAAGCTACTTTAAATACATCAAATTTACTGCAATCCCACTAAGCACAAGAGTGCTGAGCACAAATATGAAAATGATGAGTCGCAGGGAAAAAAAAGAAGCATGAATTGTTGGTGTAACGATGCAAGTCTCCTGTCAAAATCAAGGCAGAGGGTTTGAGGCTACAGATCAGTGTGCTTATGTAAGATGCAGCAAAACTGGCTTCCAGATCTCTGTCAAAATATTGTGAAAATTCTGCACTTTTTAAAAGCTATGAAACAAGGAGAATATTGGCCGAAAGATCAGGCTATTGGCTCCAGTTGTTGGTGTTTTTTAGGATGCTTGTTGTTCTACTTCTAAAGTAATCAATGTCTGTTCACCAGATTCTGCCTCTGGCTGTCACCGGTCATTGCAGATGAAATCCCACTCATTACCACTGCAAACTCTTAACATATAAAAGGCTTTACAACCGCGGAATCAGGAGCTGCTCTTCTGAATGCAGAAACCATGTTACTACATTACAAAGCATTGTCTTCCTGGACTACTTACTCATATCCCAATGAGCCCAGCAGCTACCTGGGGGGAAACATTTCCCCCCCCATAAAAAAAAAACAAGTCTTCCTTTGCAGGCGAACACCGACCTAATAAAGATTCATCTTTTTCTGTTTAACAGACGACACAGTATTTCTGAACATGTGATAAGAAATACAGTGTTTACCTGTGGTTAATTATAGTCAAAGATATATTTAATCAGTCTTTTTGGAACATACATTTGAAAGATAACAAATAATGCATCTCTCAAATGGAATACCCATGGGTTATTTACAATGCAAAAAGAACCAGAACAGTACTTTATGCAAATAGCCGAGCACCGCCTGTGAAGTTAACTTCCCCGAAGAAAAATATCCTACCTAGAGGATATTTACAATGCATGACAAGCTTCAGAGCATTAGCCTCAGAATTAGATTCAACAAAACAATACACTTAAACTTTGATTTACTGAGGCTCTTCTGGTGCTGTCAAGCAGCAGCTATTCTCAGCATCAGGTGCTTTTTATTAACACACCAACTTCCTCGAGACAAATGGGAGGCCAAGTCATGTCTTGTTTGACATCGTTTATGACTGTGCATCATCTTCTATTATTGGCTGAAAGCCCTTAGTCATCCTTGCAGGGGGGTGCAGGGGGGTGGGGTCCTGAACAACCCTTAGCAAATGAGAGCTTGCTTTCATGCAATCTTGTAATTCCTCAACCAACACTGGAAACTTCTTCTTTTTCTCTATACCCTTCTTAAAGCCCCACCAACCACCACTAACCTCCCCTCTTTTCTCAGCAGTTAAGGTTGGCTATGGGAGGTGAATAGGTGGTATTTCTGCAAACTAATAGCACTGAGGAACAGAGCTGGTTGGCTGGGGCCCAAATTCCCATGGTTACCCTCGAGCAGCAACTGCCTTTTCTGTCTGGGAATAAGCCAACAGGGGACTTGAAGGAGACAAGATAAGTTAGGGGCGGCATCAGTGAAGCACACCTTTAAATCACATACCTTAATCTAGGCACTGAGCAGTTTTATGTTTTAAAGGGTGTGTGGCATTAAGTGGGAAACAAATTGCCATAGAATACTAAAAACAAACGCACAACCATCCAGTACTTCTTAAGTGCCCCTGAGCAATTCAGTCAAAGTTAATTTGTGTGTATCTGTGATGCCTGAACTTGTCCTTTCTCACCTCTCCAGTTGCATAATCTTGCTGTGATATTATGGGAACAATGCCTTAACGACAAAAGTCCCACACCAGCTAGAGTTGAAGAAAAAACCTCAACAGTAACAGGTAGTTATAACACACAAGCGTGACTAAAAATGCAACAGGCCAAGCGGGAATAATTACAAGCATCTCGGTTGTTAAGGACAATGGGTAGACATACAGCTTTAAAATAACAGATTTTATTTTATTTATTTTTTAAAGGCTACAGGCCTGAAGCCATGTGAACCAGTGGTCAGTCTATTGAGCGTTCTCAATGGGTTTCACATGGAAAACTATGCAAGACTAAAAAGCCTTCCTGAACTGTGACTAATGATTTATTTTGCTGACTACATCCCTAACGTTTTCCTGCTGGCACAAATATTATTGAGCTGTGACAGCCCTTTAAGTCATTTTACAGATATCCAGGTTATATGAAGGCTGGACCTCTTGGAAATACATGTCCTCGTTTGACTTGACCAAAAGGGGGTCATTTACACCAACGTTCTTTCTTAATCCACCTCACCACAAGTCATAGCCAGTGACCACCATCACTAGCTATGACTCATGCAGGTAGTGATGAACCAGCCTGGTCCCAATTAGTCCTTTCTCGGTTCTCCCAGCAGCTCCTACAAGCGCATTTCCCAGAGAAACATTTAACTCTCCCCTTACCTTTGACTTGACTCTCGTACTCCGTGATAATTTCTTTATCCTTTTTGAACCTCGGTGTGGACATTTTCCGTCTTCCTATGTCCGAAACTTGTTGTAAACTTCTTGTATAAAGAAAAACAAACTGTCAACAAGCGGGATCCTACAGCTACCGACGCATCCCAAACAAGACGAGAAAAATGAAAGCCAGGGGAAGAAGAAGAAGAAGAAGGGGCGAGATTTTTTTTTAGACTCTTTAGCGGGATTTAAGTCTGCAGCGGGACCTGGAGAAAGGAGGAAACGTTTATCGCTTCATTGTTCCTCTTCCCTCAGGATAAGCGGCGGATACACGGCAGGGCCAATGCGCAATCCTGCTCCAACCAATGAATCCTCTCAACTATCCGAGCAGTCGGCACGGCGCGACAGCACTGCTGAAACCACAGAAGAAGAAGAAAAAAACAATCGCGCAAGTTTAGGGTCCTTCCGGCAGAAGTAGTGTCAACAGCATGTCCGAAGGGCTTGGAAGTCGGTTTGAATGGTTAAGAGTCTGCGCTCCTTTAGTGGTGGTTTCCAGTTTGAGACCCACACATCCACACGTCCCCCCCCCTCTGCTCGCTCTCCCTCAACGGTTTCTCGCCCCCCCCCCCGACCGACCCTACAACTCAACTCCCAGCAGGCGACGAGGCAGACAGGGCAGGCAGGCCGACTGCAGCACACAGCAGCTGGAGGTAGGAAGGACAGGGAGGGAGGGATCTCCACACTAGTGGACATCCGCGCCCTGACGGACACTCCTGCTGCCAAACCTGAAGCCTTTTTGTCCTTATTAGGGACAAACTACTTATACGTAACTTGAAATAGATGTCACATTATATTAGTTTTGCATTCAATATTTTTCTTTCTAAATCAAAACAAAATGACGTTGTTTTTTTTTTTGTTATTTACAGACATTAAGTAGTCTATAGGGTAGACTAAAAGTGTGGCCGCACACCTGTGCACAGCTCTAGCTGAACTACAGCGAGAAACCCCATAATTCCTGGTAACACCCACGTATCAATATATTCTTAGCTAATATCGATCTGTGCCCTAAACATCTCAAATACATTAGTTTGATAGACATCCAGAAGTTTCTCCTCAGTTTCACGGCATGTTTCGTGTTTATTAGCTTATGTGAAAAGTAAGTTTCCCCACATATAATTTTTTTTTATCAACTTCAAAAAGCGTCTGCTTTACATTTCACTGGAGATCATCGCATCCAGTGACATTTAGCTGGTCCACAGTGCCATCTGCAGGCACAATGAAAGCACAACCTCACATTTCTGTTCAGGACAATGCTCCATTTTATTTTACTGCACTGTCTTTAAAAAAAAAGAAAAGAAAAAAAGAAATCCACACACACATGCAGCAAAGTACTGAAATAAATATAAAAAAAAGTACTGAAATAAATATGCAGCAAAGTACTGAAATAAATATAAAACAGCTGATTTTTATTTTTTTTTTTTACCACAAACCAAAACATTTCATCCCAACATCCATTTGCAAGCAGCTCACAAAGAGAAAAGATTTAAAAAGGATATCGGGGTGTTAAAAATGGTGCAAACACATTACAATCTCTTCTACACATGTTATTTAGTGTTTCCTAAAAATCACAATAAGAATTACATAAAAACACATAAAACATACTTAAAGTAAATTAAGGATTTTTTAAAATGCAAAGGCAGTTCATAATTCTCTATTTCTAAATGCCTGTACATTCCACAGTTGTAAACATTTAGATGATGAATATACTTAAATATCACGAGGCCCCTTTCTGACTAGTAATGGCAGCTTTACAACTTTACTACACACATAAATTATTTTTTAATAACCTGCGCCAGAATATTGAAAAGAACATCACCACTTTCACTATGTCAGTAGTACATCACATTTCTCCACAAACCATAAAATAAATAAAATCAGTTTTAACCGCCACCCACCCCGCTGATATTTAGAAGCACCACAGTCAGCCGTTTTTGAAAAAGGTCTCTTCGATGACCTCGGTGAACCTTTCCTTCATCTGCTGACGAAAGCTGGAATACCACTCCAGCAGCCTCCTCCTCCTGTCCACCCTCTGCTCCTGTGTCATCCCTCTCTCCCTCTGCAAGATGGCTGGGAGCTCCTTCCAGTCGCTGATGAAGATGAAGGGCGCCCCTGCAGCTTTTAGGAGACGTAGCGGGGAGCTGGGCCCTGCTGCACAGCTCCCAGGTGTCATTACATCTTCCACCACGGGCACAGAGCCATAAGAGCAGGCCTCGTAGATGCGGTAAGACTCTGTGTTGATCCCAACTGGGCAGAGAGTGAGCTCACTTTGGGCCAGAGCTGTCTGATAGCGTCTCAGACTGTCTGCCGTCTCCTGAGGGAGCCACCTGTGGCAAGTAAGAAGGGGAGATATTTCAGTCTACCCTTATAAACGCAGAAGATATACTATAATATTGTTCCATGTAATTTACATTTAGAAGTCAAAGCTGTCTCACCTCAGCTCCATTTATTAATAAACAAGCCAGAAGAGTAAACTTAAATTAATAGCTACTTCTTATCCATTTTTACCAGGTACTAATTTCTCTGTGTCTGACATGTTTATTACTTAAAACATGTGGTACACTGACAGTAATAATAGTAACAGACCATAACTCATTTTAAACAAAAAGTATCCACTGTCCCATCTTTCACATAACAGATTTCAAAGTTTTTGATAAACTGCTCTGAAGTGTTTCTTGGTACAAAATTGCCATAACCTAAATATAAGTGGAATACTGAGCACATGTCACAATTATCTATGCCTATATAATTAGGGCTTGATTATCTTAAAGGCTTAATTTTATTATTTACTTTCTTTACTTGAACAGTATCTGAATGCCTTAGCTGTTCACAATAAAACCAGGGAACAATGTTTGTGTTGATGTGGCAGCGTTCAATGATTTATCACATCAATTTTTCTTGATATTAAAAGATTTAAACCAGCAATGGGATTTTCTTACAAGGTCACACTGGCTTAGATGAAGTATCTGTAGGGGTACACACTGGATAAATCAATCATAACATAAGTATTGCTAGCATTAAAAAAATCACATAAATTCTTTATCAGCCCTTAAATTAGCATTTATCTTGCCAGTTGTTTGACCTACGCTACTGCGTAGATTATTGATGAACCACACTGCACTGAAATTGACTTAAATAGCAGTGAAGACTCATTGCAGTCATTCTCCTTGACATTCCATAGCATAATCCTCTTTCTTATTCATTTTTCTTTTTCTTTAAGGAGATTTTGGTCAGATTCAGTTGATTTGCCCTATATTTTGCCCACATGTGGATTAAAAGCTTAGGCCTCTGTGATGTCTAATTTTAACCAAAGTCGTTTGGTTCCCGAAAACTTAAATAAGTATTGGATTTCACTATACAAGATTAATAATTTGAAACTGCTTGACCATGTTGCTAACTGTAGACATAATAGTTTAACAAAGATACACTAGGACGGCCTTAGTGGCAAGATGTTTTTTATACTATTCTAAATATCTCAACTTTTTGTCCTCTTGTTATAGCCATGTTAAAGCAGAGTCATCCTAAGTAAAAAATAATCCAGCCAATAAAAAAAATAAAAGATTTTATTCTTTCAGATAAGGCAATGAAAGAGGTAATAAATAATGACTTACTTTTCCCTCCCAGTGGTGATGCAGTCCTTTTCCAGGCCAGACTGTGTCAGAATATGCATGAGTGTTTCTCTGGAAGAATTTTTGTAAACAGTTCCTAAGAAATTGCAGAGGTATGGCCGGTTGGAGGTAATTAACTGGGCATTAGGCCTGATCATTGGAAACTGTCTGTATCTGTACAGGGACAAAATTGTGGCATTATATTAGACAGCGTTACTAATTCAAAGAGGAAACACGACACATACACAAAAATTAGACAATAAGCGAGGACATACGTAGCAACACCAAGAGGCCACTGAAAGACATCCTTGTCATTGACCCAGGGGCTATCATACACTACAAACAGCAGGTCCACAAAGCCACCATTTCTCTTCAGATGTGGGCTGATCCAGTTGTTGTTGCAGTGCTCATTGCCCAGCAGAACCACAGCAACGTGAGACACTGTATTGGACTGAACCAGAGTTTGGACGTGCTCCAGCCACCGTGTGGAGTAAGTGACTTTTTGGTTCTCGCGGCCATTGAGAATCAAAACCAGACTATTCATGTCCAGAGGCACATGACCCTGCACCACAGCAGGACCTGTGTAGAAACTAGAGACAGAGTGATTTACAAGGATGGGGTCACGTTTTCTTCTGTAAATATGTAATTAAGGCTCAAATGCAAACTATATGTTTGTGGTTTTAAACTTTCTATCTCTGATCTGTTACCTGAAATCAATCTTCCCTGACTGCAGCTCCCCCTCTCTCCATTGTGCTACCTTGTCAGTGGGGTTGAGGGGGCCCTCTAAAATATGTTCCCAAAGGTAAAGCCCTGTAAAGAAAATCGATAGATGAGTGACGGTTATTCTGTAGGCCTCCAAGTATGAGATAAAATATATGTAAAACCATAATATCTTGCCACAGTGCAAAGCATTTCCATTTTTAGATGACATCAAAACCTCCTTTCAGGCTGTGACACATTAGATCATGACCTACCTATTGCAGCTTTCCCCCATATCTGGACCTTGTATCTTTTGGGTTTGTTCTTGTCAATTTTACCCAGGTACTGTTTGAAGGCCTCTCTCTTTTTGTTCAAAGCAGAGTTGTACTCCACCTGTTCATCCTCCCACGGATTCCACTCATCAGCAACGTATGGAGCACCGCCATCCCTGACACCACCTACAAACCCAACACACCGTTATCTATTCAATTTTTTTCCACACGAAATTAAATAAATATAATTTTTAATTATCGGCTTCTGTTTTCAGGCGGCCCTCATGCTCCGTGAAATTACCCGATTGTGCTCCCGTCTCTTTCTTCACCACTCTGTGAACGCGGGATAGTACTTTGGTGCTGAAGAAAACATTATATGCAGCATAAAGTGAAAACGCTACATATGCAAAAATAAGGAGAAGGAACAGCTTTCTTTTTGGTATTTTCATTGTTCTCCCCTTTTTTTCTCAGGTTACCATGGTGTATGTAGCTCCGTTTCTGTTGCAAGGACCCTTGTTTACATCACAAGGACCCCTGGATTCAGCTGCCGGAGAAAAATGCCTGTACTAAAACATTTGTGTTTAGGTTGTAGGCTTTAGGGTCAAATTATCGTAACGTGTTAATACTTATATTTAGTTGAAGAAGTCAGACAATATTTAATAACGATTTTTTTTTGTAGATGAGAAAAAGAAAGACAGTTAGGTTTATGCGGAACTTTAAAAAAGTTCGGGGACAGTTTCCGGTACAGAAGATTAGAGTGCTACACACAAGTTTCATACCTGAGATTGTACACAAGGTCGTGTCCCCAACTGTGGGGTTGAGAAATCTTGTCTTGGGCAAAAATGATGTCTATAACCGCTCGTCCCGGGGCTTTTTCCCCGTTTCTCCAGACGACAAAGCATGCACTAAAAACTTGGATGTCTCCGGGAGCCAAAGAAGTGGCGGTTGTTGCTGGTAAGGCCCAGTGACGAACGTAATTAATGTTAGCCGGGGTTGCTAATGAGCAGCATGATGTGACGATAAAAAACGCAGTACCGGCGTCTTAATTATTCTATAACATCTTAATGCTGTAAAATGTGAAACCTATTTTCGGAGGCTTCTTGAAAACTAATCGTAAACAACTTGCGATGGCTAGCAGGACGTCGGAAGGGTAATGGGTAATCGTTGACCTGACTGACAAATAAGACCCGAATAACGGCGTAGTGGAATAAGGAAAGATGACAATAGAAGGCTCTAAAGAAATATAATAATATATATTTAAATAATTCCATTTGCATGGAGGTGGTTACATAAAAGACATTTTTTAAAAGACATTTTTTAAGCCTCATGTGTTTATTTGTAAAAATAGAACAGTTTACAAGCGGCAGAAATGAGCTTCCTCCAATTTGATAAATATGAACAATGGTGCCTCGGTTTTGTAGCAAATGTGTTTATTTTCGTTGTTTTGTGGAGAGATTATATCTCTCGGCTGGCCTGGGGAACAGCTTGGTGTTCCCCGGAAAATATGAAGATGTCAGCCTAGAATCGGATCGGATGAAGATGGATTATGGATTATTCTAGATCGACCGAACAACTCGATGTCGTATAATTATCAGATTACCATATAATTCTAAATAAATTTTTCAAGCAGCTGTAGAGCCACAGTAAATGATTTTTTTTCTGTTTGGCCTTTCACCATGTCAGATTGTCACTATAATGTTATCATAGCTTCAAGAATTTACAATGAGGATATTATTCTGTCTTGTATAAAGTTTGAAGAGGAAATAGCGTTCTCTTCTTTAACTGTATTTCTTAGATTTTGAATTTCTTTTGTCAAATTTTTAACACTTGAAGTAGCAATACGGGGTGCTACAGAGTCTGCACAGAATTGTTTAGAATATTATGTGCATTATGAACACGAGGCTTAAATTTTTTAATATCACCACTTTTTTTTATACCATTGTATCAGTTGACCTAATTTGAATTTCCTTTTTCATTTTACTTCCATTTTATATGTGTATTGTACGCATTCATATTGAAAAGAACAGATCCCATATTAAAGGGAAAACCTCAACAATGAGATACTCGTGTATGTGCAAGCAGTCAGGCAAAAAAAACTCAATGTAACGTTAAGAAAATGGAAGAACCAGGCTCAGGGAGCAACAACTACCCATCACAAAAAAGGAGAACACAAGAAGACAGCATAAAACACAGATTATAACACTAAAGTGATGAAGAAGTACTCAGTACAACATTGCCAGTCCACCAGCATGCCGAGTCTGTGACGGCAAAACTTAGGGATCTTTTAGAACAACCATATGGCTGCAAAATTAGGACATGTGGAAACATATAACAGATTATTTAGATTGTTTTTTAAAATGGTTTCTATGAATTTAAAGCATGAGCCCAAAAGTAGAGATTTAAAGATATATTTTTGCTAAACCAAATTCGTTCAGTTTTTAGGGTCATTTGAATGCACCAGAAGTTATTGTCATTACAGTCAATTGTGAATTAAGCCTCAAATTAAACAACACTTTTCTGGATTCTTGAGTTTTTGACAGAAAATGATTATTTTGTGAGTTGTTGTATAGTTTATTATCTGTTTATTTATCTGCTGCCCGTGTCTTTGAAACTTATTTGTCGCTTCAGCTCCTGGAGGAGTCCGCCTTGCTCACACAGACATCAAGATTCCAGACTTTTCAGACTACCGTCGGCCTGAGGTTATGGACCCCAACAAGTCCTCCCAAGAGAGCAGTGAGGCAAGAAGGGCATTCTCTTACTTGGTCACTGGCGCTACCACTGTGGTGGGAGTTTATGCAGCCAAGACAGTCGTCACCCAGTTCATCTCCTCCATGAGCGCATCTGCTGATGTCCTGGCCTTATCCAAGATAGAGATCAAGCTGAGCGATATCCCAGAAGGCAAAAACATGACCTTCAAGTGGAGAGGAAAACCCTTGTTTGTCCGTCACCGTACAGAGAAGGAAATCACCACAGAGCAGGCAGTGAATCTTGCAGAGCTGCGTGATCCTGAGCATGACAAGGATAGAGTGACCAACCCCAAGTGGGTCATCGTTCTTGGTGTGTGCACCCATCTGGGTTGTGTGCCCATCGCTAATGCCGGAGAGTACGGAGGCTACTACTGTCCGTGCCATGGCTCTCACTATGATGCTTCAGGAAGAATCAGGAAGGGACCCGCTCCCCTTAACCTAGAGGTTCCCTACTATGAATTCCCAGATGATGAAACAGTGGTGGTGGGATAAATACAGGAGCTCTGTCTCAGTTCCTCTCTGTAATATGTATTTTCTGATGGCTCCCTGAGAGAATCTAGGTTGTGTATTTACTAATAAAGAATATTATATCCAACTGTATTATTGGGATCATGGATCTTTTTTTTCAATCTTAACTGGGGTATTTTTTCAGTTCATTATGTTGATATCATAAAGCAATTACACGTTAATACTGAATCTTATAAAGAACTTAATCTACTTACACAAACCATTTTTCACCACTTTATTATTGGGCCAATGACACAACAGTAGAAAAGCAAAGACAAATAGACCAGAATTAAGTTTTTATCAGAAATGACTAAAGCGGGAATGAAACCATGTAAAATACAGAACCAAAACACCCACAACAGGTGTATAACACTATATTTAAAAATACATATGCTTAAAAAATAACTTGATACACCAGTGTGAATTTTAACCTGTACATACATTTAATTATCTGACAGCCAACTCTCTTATTAACGATGTCTGGAGGCACTTTCTTAAAGGCTATTCTTCATTCAGGCTGATAAAAGGTTAATGGAGAAGGTATATGTCTATACAATAGAGCAGAATTATTCTTGGGAACTTTCACGTGAATAATAAGCACGCACACACTCACACAAATGCTCATGGATGCACTAAGAGCAGCTTAGGGTTCAGTATCTTGCCCAAAGACCCTTCAACATACAGACTGGAAGAGCTAGGATAAAATCACAGACCTTCAGATTACTAGAATCCTATGCCAACCCCAGCATGCTAGCTTAAGTGTGTTAGTACTAAGTTTAATAAAAGACAGATCTACAATGTTAATGCCCAGATGGATTCGATGCCAAGGAATAAAGACTGTTATGCCAAATGCCAAGTCCACACTGGTTTTATTTTTTATTCAAAGTGTACAATACGCTGTATACAGTTGCTGGCAAATCTGCTAAAATGTAAAAAGGCTGGTAATTGATGTAATTATATCAAATCTTTATATTACACAGAAGAATTTTGGCTTAGTCAGTTCACAATCCTTCTTATGTAAATAAGATGGTAGACTGGACAAAAACAGAGTAAATGCACAACTCCATGAAACCCAAAATTCACTATGACTTAAAGCCAGACTTGATGATTGGTGCAGTTAAAGACAGAATAAATGATACAATAAATAAGTAATAATTGCACTTATCAAAATAAATTACCCAGCCATACAGGTGTTTTCATCGACATATTTAACATTTATATCATACAGAATTTAATTAAGAGTCTTTTAAGTGTCAAAAAGCAGTTCACACTCATCAGAGAACATCCTCCTCTGCAATTAGGCTTCTGTGTCACAATATTGAAAGCGACTAATCAACATAGTGCACCTCTGCCTGGAGCTCCTTGGTGATGTATCCAAGAAGAGCAGCCGTAAGCTGCTGCTTCAGAGTTGCGTTGCCCATGACTAGAGCAATCAGCTGAGCCAAATCAGTCCACTGAATGTCTCCCAGGATTTCCATGAGATCATCATAAAGCTTCTGCTTTTCCTGAGGGCTGAGCTCCATTATGATCTGTGGAAGTGGTTTGAATTGACCACTGGTCAGCCAGCAGCCCAGAAGGCCTCCAGCAGCCCCTCCTACAGAAGATCAAAATTTCTTTGAGATAAAACAATAATGCTGATCACTCCAAAATAAACAGCTTAATTCCAATACATCAGCATTTATGATGAATCTATATGATTAGAAATGGTTCCTAAAGATAGAGGAACTGTTGCATTGTTCCACTCACCTACAGCTATGCCGAGAGGACCCCCAACCAATCCTCCAGCAAAGGCCAGCGCCCCAGCTGCTGCTGCTCCTTTCCCGGAACCTTTTACTGTGGTCTTAACTTGCTGATTGGCGGACAACTCACAACACAGCTTCATAACATCATCCATTCGTGGAGACATCCTGTGGATTAGATTTGCGATTCATAAAACAATTGCACAATTTAGACAATTTTATTCAACATTTCAGCAACACAGGCCCATAAAAGTTGAAAGGATTTGAAATTGTGTTTTTATTTAGAAGTGTTCCCTCATAATTTATTAAATACTTTCAGTTTCACAAGATTGAGTACAGCAGCAACATTGCCAACATTTCAGCAGGTTATAATTGAAAAGTAAATTCAAAATTAAATAAATGAACAAAATACCAACACAGCTTAACTCATCTTAAATTCCACACATTACTTGCTAAACTTTAACAATAAAACATTTAACATTTTAAATAGCTAAAATAAGAAACTTCAGACGTAATTAAATCAGTTCTCAATGAAAAAATAACATTAAGCTTAAAAATAAAACAGAACAAAGTTAAAGTTAAATATGAGACAATGAGTAGAAGTGATATAAATAGGTTTAAAAAAAATCAATGACCGGTATCTCGAAAAGCTAGGTTACAAAGGTCTTTGTTTTTAAAATGCTTTGCCTTTATGTACACTCCAGGTATGCTGACGTAAACGGTCATACTTTTACCGAGCATGCGCCCTCAGATTGACTCGTGAACGCATCATTTTTATTTCTCTGTTAATAAGAATCTGACACTTCTACTAAAATCAAAACTATGTTTACTGTCAGCTGTTGTACGCACTGATTTTTATAATTATATACAGAGTGTTTTTAATTACAGTTAAATTCAACCATGACACCAGAGACTCTCGTCACAATAAATGATTAAATAAACCATAATTACACATTGAAGTTTAGGAATAATAAAGTCATTAACAACTCAAACGGACGGTTTGGGCTGTTGATAATTAATACATTTTGGTGAGTGTTCTTGTGTTATGACACTTCTGGCTTAATGCAAGTTAAACTGATAGTATTATCTATCCATACAGCCGCAATTTAATCACCGTGAGCCCTTATCTCACTTCAACTGATGCTGAATTTGGCGACCTTTACTAAAAACAGTTTTTGAAAAAAACAAACAATTAACATTATGAATATTCTTCCCGCATGCTTTCGTATTGTTAAGGCGATCAAGCAATCAAAAGCTTCATAACAGACTGCGCAGCTCTGTCATTTCTACAAAACTCTGTCAATTCAAATTAAAGCCATAGCTGCTTCACCATCCACAGTAAACGCTTGGAACATACCTTGCTGTCTATTCAAATCCTTATCGACATTTACTGGTCCTGGTTTTACTATGTCATTCTCATTATTTGTTCAGCTCGGCCGGGCTCCGCATGCGCCTCATGATATATGAAGCTTGCTGTATGACTCTTGTCGCAATGCCTGATGGGAATGGCTAGGAAGTTGCATTCAAGTCCAAAAACTACAAACGTGTAAACCACATTCAGTTGAATTAAAATAGAGTGTTCAGCCTAAATTCCAATACAAGTTTCAGCAATGTATAATATTTTTAGACTAGCCTAAATTAGTATTGTTATATTTTTCTTACAAATTGTACATTTTAACAGCGTGTGAGTTTATAAATATAGCATGTATGGCATCAAGCCATTATAACGTATTCTTAACTTAAATACGTTAAAATATCATTGGACAGTTGAAAATAGTCTTTGATTTTCAGGCCAAATAATCTGTTTTCACTGTGCTTTAAAGGGTAAACTCTGAATTATTAGCCATTCTTTTTTTGTCCCTTGTGTACACCTTGTTTATAACTGGTGTTTCTCATATTTCCAACAGCAATTAAAAGCAACAAAAACAGACTATTTAATGCCTGCCACACAGGAAGATTGGGAACTTGGGGATAAATTATATTGTTGTTATCATATTAAACCAAACTCATTCAACTGCCGTGTTTGATTCACTCGTTACTTCTGATACTTTTATAGGGTTTTATGTGATGTGTGTTTAAATAATATCTGTAAATTTTCGTGCAGCATCGGGAATGTGAACATGGGGAGGGGTTTGCACCTGCTGCTAGTTAAATAGTGCCTGAATGTGCAAATCTGATGTGCTTGTCACTTTGTTTTTATATGCAGGTGGAACAACATTACCTCGCTTTAGATTGTTTACATCTGTGCAGACGTTCATATTTACCCAGAGTACACTGGGAGGAAGAACTGCATCAAGCTCGCTTCATTTGAAACCAAAACGGAAAATGTAATGTTTGAGATTGATAATAAAAGCATTAAATGAGAAAGGAAAGAGATGCATTAAAAGCTAAAACTTTTGAAGTACTCGTGGAGTCATGGTAAAAATAAAGTACACATTTTTTTAAATGTAATCATTTGTAGTCACAGGATGTGTGCGCCTTGCAATTATTAAGTCTATCGAACTCAAGGTGTTGCAGTGGCCCAGTCGACCTCCACACCTTAACCTTCCATACGCAAGCTGAATTACTTGTTGTGTGAATCCAACACTGACTGATTTTTTAGCCTTACGAAAAACTTGCTGATGTGAAACTGGGAGGATGGGCTTGAGAGTAGAAAGAAGCCACAACAAGGTGTGCACTTTGTTGTGACTGTAATTTTACCAGATTTATTCCTATTCACTTCTGTCCACCAAAAGTATAATTGTTTTAGTTTGTTTTTCTTTAATTTTACGTTTTGTATTTGTTGTTAATGCTAAACCAAGTATACAACCGAAGTTTTTTATTTTGAAAGTTCAGACCGGATACCACCCTGGAATAACGGTTGAGTTCTTGGAGTTGGACGGAGGTGCATGGCGCAGCGAGAGTGACAAGGAGTATTGGCTAATCTTCGGATATTCAGACTGTGGATATTTTTGGAAATCATGCAGAAATTCTGAAATGAGAGTGTGAGATGATATCACTTCCGAAAGTGTGGATAACTATCACTGCCCCATTGATGAATACGAGCAGAACGGGTCTCAGGAATAGCTGCTGCTGCATTCATAAACACTTCTTTAGGACTCACAACAGCCCTTGAGCTTTGTTTTGGGGTCACGAAACACCAGAAATTTCTTTTGTGCAAGTGGGTTGGCAATGGCTGAAAAGGGTCAAGTGGATGTAGAACACCTCGGCGGAGTTATCAGGCTCCGAGAGGAGCACGAAAAGGTAATATCATCAGTTGTCGCGAAACGTTTTGCTGGCTAGTATGCAACGTTAGCCAAGCCACCGTCTGCCACTGGCCACATGGTGCACCGGGAAAGGTCTTGGAACCACTTGCTGGGACTTGCTGAAGTACCTTGTACAGCAGATATAGACATTTGTGCCATTATTGTTTCACAGGTTACACGAAGAGTGTTTGTTGTTTTGACTTTCAGTTTTCGAGAAGCTTCCTCCTCCTGCAGACACTCACATGTTCAAGTTTAAATGTTGTAGGAGGGCGTGCTCAGCTAGGTTCGTTTCTTGGCATTAAAAAAAAGAAGAATTTCATACCAGTGCTGTTTGCTTCTTTACTTTGGGAAGTAAATTTCACCTAGACACAAAAACACTGTGTTTTTATTTCATTTTTTTTGCTTCATTTTTAAATGTATTAATTTTTTGACAGCCGTGTTTGTCTCGTCCTACTTCCTCGGAGTTGCTGACCTACTTCCCTGTGTGTGATGACTTTCAAACTATTATTACATATAAATTCGTGCCTCTGGGCAGTTGTGTCTGCAGCCGGGGTAAAGTAAAAGCCTCGGTGAAATGAATGTTTTATCACAGATGCTTTAAATGTTTAGATTTTCCACCTGAAGACTGTAAGTTGCGTAGATTTATCAGCTTGATTCTTACTAAAATTATTTGTCCTGAAACAGGTGGTGAAAGACTGTGAAAGTCGGATTCAACACTGGTAAGCATGAAAGCACCAATGAACTTGAGCACAAAGTTGGTTGTTTTTAAAATATGCTTGCATTAACTGAGTACACTGTGTAGGTTCTTCATGTTCTAATATTCCTTCAGTGTAGTTTTGAAGTTTACTATATCAGGTTTAGACATCCCCATTTTTTTGCCCTATTTTGCACAAACACGCTGTTATAACCAAAATTTGATTCCTTTAGGGTCATAAATACGTTCTAAATTGACAGAAAACGTCAGTTGCTTATCAAGTTTGTGCACACCCACACAGTGATATTCTTTTATTTCCTAATGAAGTTTTTGACCTTTGCTCAGGTTCCAGCAGGCCCCATTTCACAGCACAGATTTTTGACTTTTTATTGTAGGTGTTACTGTTAGTGTTGTCAACAACCCTGGAGTATTTAACAATAAACAGTGCCTGTGATGCAAAACAGCAGGTTAGTGACATGGAAGCACCTTAACAGAATTTGGTTAATAAATAGAACGAAGTATTATCAGAGAAGTAACATGTCAGGGAGGGTGGGTCCATCTCATTTCTCTTACTTGATACTCATCAGTCCTTGCTTGCTATGACCTGTGGGTCTTCAAGGACAGACTTCACTCTGATGTGAAATCAACAAATTTAGATGTATTTGTTTAGCACAAATTGTGTTGCAACAGCACAGCTGATTAAAAGAAAACTGGCTTATTTTATTAAATGTGCACGTGCAAGTAGTTTACAAAAGGGAAACATGCAGAGATGCCGTATATGGACAAAAATACTGGGCCACTTACACATTACACCTACGGGAGCTGCTCAGCCATAGAAACCTGTGCCATGAAGCTCCGAACGCACAGCTTTTGTGCTGATCTTAATGCCAGAGGAGGTCTGTAGCTGCTGAGTCGGCAGAGTGATGACGACTTTTGTCTACTATGCGCTTCATTACTCAGTGACCTCGCTCTGAAACTTTACATAGTCTGCCACTTCCTGAATGGTTCCCGAAATGCTTTTACTCTATCTAGTAGGAAATAAATTTAATGACAGTACCACGCTTGAATTCAGTGAAGTCTTTGGAAAGACCCGTTCTTTCACAAATCTTTGTAAATGCATGTTTAGGTGATGGATTTTAAGTACTTGAATTCAAAGATTTAAAGGTGTGACCCAATATTTAAGTGTATATAGTATATTTCACACTGCCATTTGTCGTATTTGAGGAAGTTACTACTTTGTTTCAGTGGCAGTAGTCTGTTTTTGTGCCTTGTTATACTACAGGCATTGTAAGCAGACATAGATTAGCAGAGCTGCTAACAAAAAAAAGATGCTAAAAGTATTGACGCAGTTAAGGGAATTGACATGTGGTGTATGCACAGAGAGACATTAAGAGATAGTAGAGCTCTTAAGAGACAGATAAAAACACCTGTGTGAGTGGACCATGACTGTGTAGGGGCTTCACTACAGGGTAGATTTGCTACGGTAAATGCATTTCCATTGATTCTAAGCAGGGGGTGTTAGCATCAGTGTTTTAAGTATTATTGATTAAAATAAGAAAAGTGCATGCAGGTTTTGTGTTATTACATTTATTTTGCATTATGTGTAAAATGAAAGAGAGTACTTATCAGTAAAAGGGTGATAAAACATTTTCTTTATAACAGATGTGTAAACATTGTCCTGTAAGTCTCGACAGACTCACACAGGTGATTTCATTTCCACTAACTAGGGCTTTTAAAGACTATATGGGCGTGCAGAGTGTGATAAATATCTACCTCATGCTCCTATTAGCATTCACGGACCTGACGTGAGATAAATCCCTGTTTTGTCATTATTGATACTAGGGCTGCTCGATTATGGCAAAAATGATAATCACGATTATTTTCACTGAAATTGAGATCTCGATTATTTGACGATATTTATTTAACAATAATGGCTTTAAAGATTGTCAAAAAATAATATAAAATAGTGTGCAAATACTGATTACAGTGCAAATGTTTGCAATATAAAAAATAAATGAAAAATGTAAACATCTATGTTTAGTGAACTTCAAAATACTGCACAATATTTGATCCACGTCTGACTCCGCGAACCCATAATGTTTCCACCAACGTTCCCTCAAATTTTTCATGTGTCTGAGCGAACACACAAACTCCCTGAGCAATCCCTTGGACCACTGTGAGCGACATCAGACGTGTGCACTGTGGTCACGCCAGCATCTAATCCATCCAAGTTACATGGTTTATTAAAATAATCAAATTGGTTTATTAAAATAATCAAATTACAGCATTTACATTTATGTTAGACTACTTTTAAGAAAGCGCTGCTTTAATACAGGCCATTTACCATTTAGACTACAATGGAAATTTGAAAAAAAATCCTGTTCATGACCTGTGTAGTATGTTAACACTATTGGAAGTAAAAATAACTTGAATTTTGAAAACACAACTTGCTTTCTTTCTTTCTTTTTTTCATAAAGCTCTGACTTGTATTATGAGTCTGTGGTCTGGGAGAGAGTCCTGTAACTCTCTGTCTGCCAAATACAGTATATAATGACCAATGTTGGGCAATTAATTATATAGTTACTACTTCAAAAAGTAACTCAGTTTGGCAAACAACAAAGTTTTTGCAGCTATTTATTTTTTTTAATGCAGCCAAGGCGTTTTTAAATAAACATTTCAAACTATTTACAGAACAATCAGCTGTTCTGCATCAAATCTGATGCCACACAAATTATTTGTGCCACTCCAAAAACTAATTTCTGTCCACTATGAGATAAAGGAGAACAACAGCCTGATACCTGCAGGCCTGACAACAGGAGATGTATCACTGCTGTAACACCTGTAACATTCAGCAGCCGCCTCATTGTTCTGACACACACAACAAAACTATTGACTACACTACACTAACTACACACTAACTACACACTAACTACACACTAACTACACACTAACTACACAAGATTTGCGCTAAACGTCTCAAATCTCTCACATCTCAGAACACCGCCGTCACTCCTAAAACTTCCCCCCGTTTCTTAACAACTAGATGCCACATTGCCATATCATTTTTTGATTGGTCGACACGGTACTTTTTTTCGACCAATAGGAAAGGGTGGGGGTTTTTGGTTTTGTTTTTGCTCACAGGCGGAGAGTGCTTTCCAGCGTTTTCCTTATAAAACGCCGTTTTACCGCTTTCTTCCCCGCAGTAAATATAAACAACGACGTATTCAGGAAGAAAACCAAACATTGCAGATATTTTTATCATAACTCTGGTTCTACGTGGCCTCTCAACACAATTTAAAAACTGGTATAAAGTCCACAATTTTTCCGTCAATTGTTCCGTCTGTCCTGCTCACATCTCCAATGGTTGTACACGTTGTCATTAATGTGGGTTCACTGCACATCAGCCACGCCGCTTTGCTAGCTAAAACACCGGTGTCGGCACATAAGGACGCTGTCATAGCCTGTCAACGACATTGATTGGCTGCTTATATACGAATGTGAATCACATTATTGGCTGGACTATGGGATAAGGTGGCATCGTTCTAATCCCATACAGGAGCAGCCAGTCACTTACTGACTAACACTGCAAAACAGAATTGTTAAAGTTTTAATTTTAATTTCAATTCAGGTTAGATTTTTTTTGTGCGCAACGCAGATTTTCTGTGCGCAGAGACCGTGCCAGCAGTGCGCAATTGCGCACGTGCGCAGCTTAGAGGGAACATTGGTTTCCACACCACTGAAGTCGTTTTACCTCTCTTTTCAACCAACGGCATTCTTTCTTCAGCAGCCATTATCCTCTCCTCTCCAAATAACTTCTGCTTAGCTTTCCGAACTTCCCTCGGGTCCTCTTAATTGTTGTGACGCGTGTTCGAAACGCAGAGAGGTGCGCTCGATTTGCCACACGGAGCAGCGCGAGAGTAAAGCACGAGGGAGGTGCTAATAATCGGCTCAGTCATTTTTAATGATCGTTCACCAGATCGTAAACCCAGATCGTAATCGAGATTAAAATTCGATTAATTGAGCAGCCCTAATTGATACATTAATCCAGTCCAGTTATACGCTATTCAGTCTAGTTTCTCTCACGTTTCTTTTACACAAGGGTCTGATTTGGCAGAAAATTAGCCTATTCCCAAATTAAAAAACAAAAAAGTAAGTAAATTCAAAAGAAGAAGCAGAAAAATATCTTTAAGAATGCTGAGGCCACTGTATTGCACTGTGAATATAAAGGTCCCCTCTCAATGTCTTTATTTTTAAATTCACCACTGCTCAAAATACTCTTTCTATCCTTTCAACACAGTGAGGGAAGTGTGTGTGAGTGATCTAAAATAATAGACAGTGTACAAGAGAGGTGAAGAATAGAGTACAGACAGGGTGGAGTGGATAGAGATGAGTGCCAGGGGTGATTTGACAAATGGATAGAAGAACAAGTGAAAGGGAAGGTTTACAAGATGGTAGTGAGACCTGCTATGATGTATGGTTTAGAGGTGTTGCTACTGATAAAAAGACAGGAGGTAGAGCTGGAGGTGACAGAGTTGAAGATGCTCAGATTTCTGTTGGGAGTGACCAATAGGGATAGAGATTAGTATATTGACAGGACAGCTTAGGAGACAAAGCTAGAGAGGTAAGATTGAGATGGTTTGGACATGTGTAGAGGAGAGATGGTTGGTATTTTGGAGCTGCCAGGCAGAAAGGAAAGAGGAAGACCAAAGAGTAAAGAGTAAAGTCATGGATACAGTGAAGGAGGATATGTGTATATGAGTTGGAGATGATCTGCTGTGGTGGCCCATTAAAGGAGCACGTCCCACCCGTCCCATCCTGGCAACAAACTGTTCCAACTTCTACAATCTGGTAGAAGGTTCCGCATCATCCGGGCAAGGACATCTATCCTCAAGCCATCCAGGCCCTAAACCAACCTTTTTTTTTTTTTTGCACATATCGAGGAGCGTGTCAGGATACATTTCACTGTGTGTTATACTTGTATAACTATGCATGTGACAAATAAAGAACCCTGAACCTTGAACCAGTAGAAGATTTATGATGACATTTACACAGTTTGGCTTTTTGTAATCATACGTACTCCCCCATTTTCAGAGACTTAAAACTATTTGCGCAAACAAACATACTTGTAAATATAAGGATCTTTTTAAATACGTGGATGAAAATCCTTTCCAGTCAATGTCTGTTGAAGGACATCATAAAATGCTGCTAGGTTTTCACGCAGCCACCTTCATTTGCTGCTGCTTGTTTGTTTTTTGGGGGGGTCTCTCCGCCCTCAGTTTTGTGTTCAGTATTTGAAAAGCAGGATCTGTTGGGATGAGATCAGGTGACCGACATGGTCACTGAAGAATACTCCATCTCTTTACTTTGATAAACTCTTGGGTTGCTTTTGCAGTTTGCTTTGGATCATTATCTATTTGCAGTGTGAAGCACCTTCTGATCAGCATTTGGTTGAATCTGAACAGAGAGTATAGCTCTGTACACTTCACAGTATGTACTTCTGTCAGTAGTTACATCATCAGTAAACACTCCTGGCCCAGTTTCACTGGCAGCCATATGTGCCCATGCTATAACATTGTCTTCACCAAGTTTGAGAGATGATGTTGTGTTCTTCAGCTCATTGGCTGTTTTTCTCCTTCTCCATACTTTTTGCTTTCTATCGTTGAGGTACAAGTAAATCGTGGTTTCATCGGTTCAGATATTTATTTTTTTCAAAAATAGGCAGGGGCTTTCACATGTTTTCTCTAACGTGTAATCTGACATTTCTGTAGGCCAGATTACATAGGTTCATTTTGTTTGTTTCACAAGAAGTAGATTCTGTTTTAAATCACTCATTCAAGTGACTTCTTTAGTCTCAGCTGACTGCAGGTTTCCCCACCCTTATAAACAGTGCCTTTGAACAATGACTGAAACTAGCTCCACTGACGAACAATAGGCTGTGAGGCCAGTTTCTTGATCATTGTTTGTTTGTTTGTTTTTTAACCATAATAATGGCCTTCATTCATCAACATCTCCTCCAGTAAACAGCTACTAAATCCAAGTTAAAAACTTATAATCGACTCAAGATCTTTTATCTGTATTACTTGTCATGAAATAAGGGAACAGGCTTCACCTGACATTCAGTCTGCTTGTCAGTTAATCCAACTGCTTGTAAACCAACAACGTATGGATGTAACTGCATACAAAGTTCATAAATGTAAAATTCATAAATCCTACTGAAAATGCATTACAAAAGCTACAGAAAACTACTATTGCCTCCATTGCTGTAGCTGTTTACTAATTGGATTTTAAAGTGCTCATTAAAAAGTTTGGTTTCAAACATTTGATTGCAATAGGAGACTGTAAAGGAGAAAATACTCTTCCAACAGATGACTGGAGTAAGGGATTTATTAGCCAGTATGAGGGGGCTGTTGGCAGCACTGTGCTTTCAAGTGGGAATATAACACTTGCTGTAAAAGGCATTGGAAGCTGAGCCTGATTCAGTAGTTTATGTTGGGGATGCTGGCATAAAGCTTTGGTAGCTGTGGTCCATTTACAAAGTGGTCAAGTGATTTTTGCTGAGGGTTTCTGTGGTCTTTATTGTATAAATATGATAAGAAATTTTAATTAGCTTGTCCTTTTTCTTTCTTTCTTTTTTGGTCAGTTTCTCTTCCTATAATTCCTAAAGTTTTATAATGCCCAGCAAAAAATAAGTAATAAGAGTAAGTAAATAAAAAACAGTGACATCTTGAGGCTACTTTAGCTTCTATGCCACATTTGCCCTCCCCAAATGGAAAACAGGCACTCCCCCTTTACACCATTGTTTGCTTCCCATTGTTTAAATTTCAACTTATCCCAAGATATGACAATTTCCTTCGGGGTCAACCTTCAGGATCAATAAAGTTTTATTGAATTGAATTGAATTGAAACACACCATATTAGACAGGATGGCTTCAGAGAGCTGTGGTTTCATGGGAGAAACGTTTTGTTTGCAGGAAGAAGGTGTCGGGTGACTATGAAGCCCTGAATGACCGCCTCAAAACTCTGCCAGATCAACTGTCATATGACATCATGGTGAGTGATGACCTTATTTAAAATACAGAGGAAAGGAGAGAATTCTAAAATACACAAAAGTTCACGCCTATATACATTTTACTCCTTTATTTACGTTTGCTCTACCTGTTTGAGTTGACCTGTTTCCTTTTTTTTTTTTTTTTCTTACGCTCTGTTTTTCCACACGTGCAGGTACCATTTGGCCCTTTGGCCTTTATGCCCGGAAAACTGGTACACACCAACGAGGTCACAGTGTTGCTGGGTGATAACTGGTTCGCCAAGTGCTCTGCCAAGCAAGCTCAAAAAATTGTTGATCACAGGATGAAATGTGAGTATTTTTTTAAACTTTTTTTTTTCCCACTTCTCACTGAATACTTACTGCCTGATGTTAACATAATCTCTTAGTGCTGCTTTTCATGCAGCAGAGGGCGCAAGTGCATCATATCAACATAGCTCGTCTGAGCAGATCCTTGAAGGAAAAACTTTAAACCGTGTAACGATTCACCACAGCAGTCATACGTAAGCAAAGATGCTACAGCTGTTGGAAGTTTGTCATAGCGGGTTGCAGACACATTCGACGTGCATTTATTTCAATGTGCAGTGTTTGCAGGGCTCATTGTCCGTGCAGCTCTTGCATTCATTCAGGTCACCGCTGTCGCTGCTTAGGCTGTGAACCGTAGGATAACAGTTCCTACCTGTTCCTCTTTTCTGTGGTCAAATCGTAACCCGTTACTGCGGCGGCTTTGTTCGATCTCGCATCAGTTGTGTGCAGCTTTGCTTCCCTGTGTGTGTTAACCCCGCTGCTCATTTCTAGGTCTGAAAATCTCATATCAAGTCAAATGGGCCCAAATAACGATCTCTGATGTGAACATTATTAGAATGTTTAGTGAAGCAGAAATGTGCTGCCACAGCCCCATCCGCAGCGCCACCCCCAACCCCCCCGCTCTCGTCCTCCCCCATCTCCTGACCCTGCCCACCCTGCTATTACAGAGCTAAGTGCTGTAATACAAACATAGCTAGCTGAAATGTGTCAGACAGCGGCTGAGTTGTCAGGCCTTCTGTGTTTGACCTTTCCTCACTTCCAGTTGATGCACTGACTGGAGGGGCTCCCGATTGCCATGGAAACAAGGGCCCTCTGCTGCTATTAGTGAAAGGGCTTAATTGTTGTGAAGATTTAATGATCCGGAGTAGTATTCAGGGCAGAAGATATTATGAACTGTTTGTGTCATCATTTTTCATTTTTTTTCTCTTCACAACTTGTTTAGGATTTTAACTCTTTACAAGCTGGTTGTCTTTTTTCTTTTTGAAGCGTTTCATTGAAATCTGCCTGCTGTCTCTGTGTCTTTTTTTCGGCACATGTGGCTTTGTCAGTTTGCCCTCCTAAGTGCACAGTTTAATGAAAATGCATTTGCTGTCTACAGATGTGAAGAATGAACTAGACGGCTTGTCCAAGACGATAAAAAACTTTGAAGCCAGAGTTGGGTTTGCGAAGGATTTGGAAACCATCTCTGCTGTATGTTGCATTACCAACAAGTTGTCTCACACATAAGTTATTGTGCAAGTCATAAATGGGGGCAAAAACATTAACTGTAGTGTTCTTGTTCTTTTAGAGTAAAGGCGACTATGTTGACATCAGAGAGGAGGTTGGAAACAATGACTCTGTTGTCACCAAAGGTATCTTTGTCAGCCTTTCTTCTGACCTCATTTCACTTGTGTATCATGGCCGTAGAGAAAGCAATGTAGCTTTTCACCCATTGCTTAATTCTACACCAAAATTAAATTCATGTGTAGCTGTGAATAGTTTAAAGGTTTCTTTTTCTGTACGCTTTAACAGGAAAGCAAAGAATAGCTCACAAGCCAAACTCTAAGCCCAAGCAGGATGTGGTTTTTGATTTTAAAGAAGAGGATGAGGAGAATGAGGAGGAAAGCAGAGATAGTGGAAGCAGGAAATGCGTTATGACTGAGGAGGAGCTATGGGCTAGATTGGATGAACTCGAGAAACTGGAGGAACTACAAGATGAGCAGGACAAGTATGTGAAGATACTTTTCTGTTTTTGTATGAGGATCAATAATCCTGCTCTTTCCCTGTTCTTTTTCAAATTTTGATGTTTTGTTTTTTTGTCCCTTCAGATTATCTGATAATGGAGACATGAATGGTGAGGACACATCTTCCTCTTCCTCAGAAGAGGAGAAAGATGCAGATGCTGCGACTCCAGTAAATGGGCTGAGTTTGAAGCCAGGTTGGAGCGCGCTGCCTTCCAGCACAGCACCACTTAGACAGGACAGGAAAGAGGAAGAAGACTTTGAGGAGGAAGAGGAAGCCAATTATTTGCCTACTATCTACTTTTCTCACACAGTCGAACCCAAGAAGGTTAGAGCAATGAATAAGTTAGAACATCTGTAAGTCTTCTGTGAGTTTTCTCTTCACCTTTCCATGTGTCTGCCTTTTGCATCAGGTGAGAATAAATACAGGCAAAAACACCACACTGAAGTTTAGTGAAAGGAAAGAGCAGAAGGAACACTCGAAGAGGAAAAAGAAAAATGGCCACAGCAATGGACATGCTCATCACGAACTTCACAAAATCACAACACCAGCAGACATTTACAGGTAAAAATATTGCAGTTAGACTTAATGAACAAATGAATTTTGCGTGTTTAAAATTGAAATTTGGCAATAAACAGGTTCTGGTTTGAAGTATGGAAAAAAATTGGCCACATTGTATTTTCAGTCCCATTGTCACACGTGTACAAAATCAAGCAATACAAACCAGTGAAGAAATGGGTCACTCTAAAGCGCTCACTGATTTTGAGTGCTGTAATAGGTTTGGGGAAATTTCTTCCCTCTCTCTGATCAGCTGCTAGTGGCATTACTGCAAAGCAGAAGCATTGCTTCAGTCACTGTTATCTCAATAACTGAACGTCAACATTGAGAGCATATTCATAGTTGGCAACGCTGTGCTGACTCAGTAACTCAGAGTTATAAACCTGCTTTTGCATTAACATCAGGAAAAATAACGTGTCCCAGGAACTTCATGGGATTTCGAGCAGCTTCTGTGGAAGTAACATTTTGGTGGCTCAGTACTTTTTTCCATATAGTTCATGTTTAGCTGCTTTGACTGGTGAAACTGGACTCTTACTTTGTTTTTGTGTTTTTAATCAGGTTGTTTGTAGATGTGAAAAATGGGGAACCCATACCTAGGAAGTCCATACTGAAATCACGCAGTCGAGAGAACAGCGTGTGCAGCGACACAAGTGAGAGCAGCGCTGCAGACTTTGAGGAGCGCAGAATTATGGGACGCAGCTTCAGTCATGACGAGGCAACGCACAGCGACACCAGCGATGGCATCACAGAAGAGGACAGTCCCACAGCAGTGTTGCTACAACCTCCCAGCAGATTTGAGGTGAAAGAGAGCTGAAGTTTCAGCATTGAGTTTGTTGTTTTTACACTCATTTTGATTAAATGTATGGTCTGCATGATTCAAAGTTACTGCACTTGTGTTATTTCATTTTAAGTAGTGTCCCAGCTTTGGAAAGAGCTTTAAGTTTGTTTAGTATTTGTTACCTTTACACGTTTCTTTGTATAGTTCTTAATCTCATTTTGGTGTGAAAGATTCTGCAATATATCCGAGCACAAATATATGAAAGTGCGATGCAACACCACCAACATCAGTCTCCTTACTGTTATTTCTTTCTTATTCCTCTTTTTCAGGCTTTTTCAGGTACAGTAATAGAAAAGGATCCAATGCCCTCAGCTGTCCCTCATCTGACCATCTCTCCACCAGCTCTGCCAACAATACTAGAGAGGAAACAGGAGGAGGTGGCGCCTGATGTTGCCCCACCCCAGCAAGCCCCAAAGAGGGTGTCGAAGTTCAAAGCTGCCCGATTGCAGCAGAAGTGACTGTTAAGAGGCAAATATTCAGCTTTTACATGAACATCTTTTGTGAATCCTTTGTTTCTCTTTGGTAACCGAACAAAAAAACAAACCACATGCTCATTTCTTTGCACGCCTTTCATCCACTGATAGGGTTTCTGTTTCTGTCTGTAAAGTAGAACACTTAACCAGTCGGCCTTTGTGTAACACTGCTTTTTTACGGTTTATTGCAGCCTCTTTTGCTTATCTGCTTTAAAAGACATTCTTCTTTTAGCCTTGTTTAAGACATTTGCAGTCTGTCATACGTTTACCTGTCTACTCTTCTGTTGATCTGTGATATCACCAGGTTAACTCAGACTGTAGGCTTTGCCACATAAGATGAGTTGCCTTTTTTTTGTTTGTTTGTTTGTTTTCCCCCAGTATTGATTATTAAACAGAATCAGGTCTCGTTAGCTCTCATTTGACCATCTCTTGACCTGCCCTACTGAATGTATGTATCCCTTTGTGACAAGCTTTATGTAAAACAGAAAAAAAATATTGATGGAAAGTAAAAGAAAAATAAATGATTTTGACTACAAGTCTTGATTTCTCTTTGTTCCATAAGAGAAAATAATTCTTACTCTCCTACACAAGGAGATGGATCTATATTTCATTTATGGTCTGCTGACAGGGCTTTATTGTGTTTCTGAATATCTTATACCAAAATGTTTTTCTCCAGTTGTTGTTGCACACAGTGCAGTAATAATGGGTAATAATATTTTCGTTTTTTTTATTTTTTGCCTGATGCTTAGTGTAAATTGTTTCAGTCTTTAAATAGCTGTTACTAGACGCTGAGATAAGGCTTTTATGAATTATTGTTACTCCTAGTGAATTTCCTGTTATGCAGTGGAATTAGAAGAGCTAAGTAAAGCACCATCCGCCATTGAACTTTCTAAGGCAGCAATAATGCTTCATCAAATGTGGAAGTTAATTGAAAGCAAAATGGCTCCTCCTGTTAGTAAAAACTCAAGTCTTAAAGGAAGAGAAAGAATTCCCAAGACAAACAAATCGAGGATGTTTTGGGTGCAACACCAACATTTCACTGTTAAAGACCAGAAGCAAGTGTTATTTACAGATCAAAGTCAGAAGTTCATGGTTGCATTAAATGTGCTTAGGAAAAGGATAAACTAAAACCACTGCATGAATGTTGAGAAATATGCAGTTCAGAGAACAGTGAGTGAAACAGACTGTTCACAAAATAAAATATGAGACGTATTTTGCAAGTTGTTTCCTAAAACAAAATATTCATTCGTTGTATTTTATATTTTTTATGTATTTTATGTATTTATTATTTTTTTTACATAAATGGCTGATTTGAAAAAAACCCTGCTGAATAAATACATTATAAATTGTGCTCTTTTAAGTAACAATCAAGTAACCTTCAAAACTAAGAGACTGTTTCCTGTGACTCTACTTAGTTTCAAAACAATCATAGGAAAAATCCAAAAGGGCCTCTTTTTTTTTTTTTTTAGCTGGATGAAGTAGTGAGGGGAGGTGTTCCTGTTTTTAGTGGCCTAAAAGGTCAAAATGCTGAACTCAACTGAGCACCTATTGATTATTAGCACAGCAGCGGATGCACGTGTACTTCATCTACACTGAAGTGCAGCTTTAATTAAAGCTATGATTTTTGAATTAAAAAGTCTATCACTCCCCTTTTAGTTAAATGGTGGGAGTGCATGTCTCTGATAAGAAGCTTTGAAACAGGTCCAGAGGTGACACCCCTCACCCTCCTCCCTTCCAGGATTATTCCTCCAATATGAAAATCCAGGTAGCATGAGACAGATTAGGCAATGCTTAACATGCTAGAGTTGTGTTGGTGAGACACAGATCAATGGTCTTATGTAGGTTAAGCTGCGTAGGTATATGCTGGAACTACATTTCAAAGAAAACTTGCATACAATCTATGTAATGAGCTGGAACACACTCAAGATCTACATTTCAGGGATTATGAGGGATTTTAAGAGTTGTATGATTAGGGATTCAGCAGGTATTGTTGTCCAGACAGGTGCTTGGGTCTGAGAGGGGGAGCTTTTAGTTCCAAATGACAGAAGAATGGATTAAACAGCAGCCAATGTATCTGCTTCACTGCTATTTGAACATATGATATGAAATATCCAACGGTCTTGTACTTGGATCATTTACACTCACTGCCTATAAGAGCAACTGGTTTCTGTTCCTGACTTTTTCCACTAATGAGGCTCAGGTGGAAATCACAGGAGAGAAACAAATGTCCAGGAACAGCTTTGTGGTATGATCTTTGCGCTGCTCTTTCGATCCTTAATCTCTTAAACCCTCTGAAATGTCATTTTTTGTTTGCTTTAGTCTGTTTTGTGTATGTTATTAAAGCCTATATATTCATAAATAAAATCAATGGGACGACTACAGCAGCGTATTATAGAACTTTTAGAGCTGAATTAATTTGTCAATAATTTATAAACCGATTGAGAGAAAATGAGAAACCTGTGACATGTTACCAACTAATTATCAGTGTGAGCTTGTCTTATATTGATAAATTCAGTACCTTTAAGTTTTGGCCAGAAAATGTAAAAAATTAAAGATGAAAAAAAAAATCACTTCCCCCACTGAAAAACAAACAATGGTTACAGCCTTAATGATGATAGAAATCGATGCTTCATAGAAAACACCTACAGCTACAACTAAATGAAGAACCCAAGGACCTGTTGATGTATATATATATTCTCTTATCTATATGTTTGCATTAGAAGCAAGATGGCAAGATTTTCTTTTCCTTTTTGGAGAATACTGAATGTCAGTCGGAGAGCAGAAGTGTGAGAGATGCTTCAAGCCTCCAATTAAGCTTTCTTAATAGAGTCATTTACCACCTATAATCACTCAGGTATAATCCCGTCTTCTCTTAAACGTCGAAAACCCCATATCGGATACGAAAAAAATAAGCAGCAGCTGCAGCACAAAGTGTTCCACACAACATTATCCCGATATAAATGTGTATAATTTTTTTAAAGATGAGAGCGCCATACAAATCCTTCGTGCTTTCACAGAAGTTTTCAAAAATAAAAGCACCACTCTTGCAGGTAATCCCCGGGACTAATGTGACATGCATGATATAACATAATACTTCTACAAGCGTGCATATCGGGGGGGGGAGGATTGATTTCTAAAGTCTGCGTTCTGGAGACGCTGGTGCACATTTTACGCACGGTGCCAGTCTGTTACACTTACATACCAGCGGCCAGATGAGGGAGACATACGGCTTCGGGACATGTCGAAGTATCCCGAGTAATTTTTTATAAGATTTCATTACCTCTTTCTTCAACTGGAAATACTACAGAGCAAAGCGCGTTGCTGGCTTCGTCTGGCTAAACCGTGTAAACGCTTTTTTTTTTAGACCGAGGAGGAAAAGGTAGTTAAAGGAGGAAATCAGTGCGCTACTGTGTGCTGGGCGTTTATGATAAAGCGTGTGAAGCGTACAGTCCGTCAGTCAGCAGTCAGTCATCCAGTTCAACATCACTCTCCACTGAACTCCAGCTGTCACATCGTGTCCTCCGCGCCTCTTCGAACTGGCCAGGTAAGAGAAATCACTGCGACTCTTAAAGATTTACCCAAGTTATTTGTGAAAAGTTTCTGACGAGTCGGATTCTGATGGACACGCGTTTCCCAGGGATGCCACTGTTGGTTTTCTTTCTTGTTAAAAAAGGAAGTAATGGCGAGGGCTGAAAGGTGACTAAGGAATTTTCTACAGCTCATCGTAAAAATTAGTCGAGAGTCATCCAATAGAATGCAAAAAATACCAAATCTGTGTATTTCTCTGGTGTTTATTGAGCATATAATTAGTATACAGTTAGACCACGAGCATCATATTCTATCATATTTCACTGCAACCTTCAATTATATCGTATTATTGCATATAGGTTTTTTCTTTCACAGAATGTAAAATTATGATTTAGAAACATAAAAATGAGGATTTTTATACTATAAGTTGTGTAGTTATGAATAAGAATGACGCAAGGTAGCTGTGCATTACAATCCCCAGTTTGCTTGTTAAAGACAAGCAGGAGCCTTAAAGAATTCACAGTTTTAAAGTTGTAGTTTTGACACCTCTAGCAGCATTAAAAGCCCACGTTTTAGGTTTTGTAACCTTTTTTCTTAACTATCACCTGTACAGAGTGGCACAGCTACTTTCAAAGCCACCCTCACCCTCTGCCCCCCCCTTCTCCTTCCTCCTGTTTCCAAATGCTCTCCTTTGAAGCGATGATGCCCCATCTGTCATATGTGAGCAAAGAGAGACCATGCTCTGCTCTTCTCAATTACTGAATTCTCCTCATGCCAGCTCCGGTGGGACAGGAGGAGGAGCAGGTGGGTGGCAGTCAGTACGATCAATCAACATGAAATATTCAGCTTTGAATATACACATCATTTACTAATACTGCTGCTGCTCTCCTTGTTAGAAACACCCTGAAAAATAGTTGGGGCGCTTGTCTAAAGCGTTTTATAACCGAGAGTGTGCGTGAGCTGTGACACAGTTCCTGATGAAAAATTGGGCCAGTGCATATTCAGGTGGCACCACAAAAAAAAAGGTAAACTATACGCTGCACTGACACCAGAGGGGTATCAAAAATTATTATCATTATGACTGAGAAGAAATTAGAGAGAGGGAGGGTGAGTGGATGAAACTGTATTAAATTTAGTGCCACAGCCGTTTTCTCATTATGCTGCGGTAAATTCATGCAGCTTACATGACAAAGCTCTGCTTGGCAACTTTCTCCCCTGATAGAAGCACTTGTTTGAACATGAGGCACATGATTTGAATATCTGTAATCCATGCTGAAATCAACAGGCCAGATGAACTTTTTGGCACCTTCTTACCACCACACTGAGTAGGATTTTCTCCCCCCCAAAATGCCTAAGCTATTTAGACTTTGGCTTAAAATCACTTCGAGTATGGAGACAAAGCAATGCAAAAGTAATTTATTTTGTCTTTCCCGATGCATTGTGTGGAAATCGTAGAACTTTGAAATAGTATCAGAACCTTTCCAGTCATTCAAACTCTTCAGGAAACTTTGAATCTGCTAAGTGTCTGCACTGTGATAATATCTCTGTGATGTTGCCTCATGAAATTTGCCCGAGTACTATGGCCTTAAGTATTTGAGCTATGAGGCAATACAGTGAAAAGCATAGCCCCCTCATATGAGAACACAACAGTGAATAATTAATAACCTTGCTCCCAATTCCAGGAAAACAATAGCATATTGTAGGAACACTGCACTAATTTAACAAGAGGAGAAAAAACCAAAAAACTTTGACAAAATGTGGAATGCTCTGCCATTGTTGTAAAGCATGTCTGTGTGAGTTTCGCTCTAGTTATTCCATCCACTGTTGCTTTTCACACTTTCTATACTGCTGTTCCATACTTGCACATAATGTAGGGGTTGCATGCTGTTTGCATGCTGTATAATGTTGTAGTGTAATGTTGTTTGCCTTTGAGATTAATCAGAACCCATTAAATACCCCTCTCTCACCTGCTGGCAGTATGTGAGGTGGAAGTGCACATGCAGGAAGCTATTTTCCACAGGCCTCCTCTCTTGGCTGTCAGCTCCCATTAAGGGGGAAGGTGTCATATCTGTAACACAGCTGAGTGCAGATGGCAGAGTGGAGGGGATGGCTCACCGATTTAAACAATGATTAATGAACAGAGATGGAAAACAAATTACATTGGACTATTGGAGGCAGGGAATTGTTTTTATGAAAATGTTAATTGTGTCTGCCAGGCTGATACCACGAGTGGGGGAAGGGTGGAGTGAGGGCAAGGTAGTGAGGCAACCAGGGGGCTAGTGATAGGACGTCTACTACTCCCCTGGCTCAGATTATCGGCGTGTCTCAGCATGCAGTGTTTAATACCGTACCTTGGCTTTAAGACCTCTAATGTGCCATAACTTTCAAGGTTTGGCTTTTTATGATGAACCCCATGAAGAATTGTCGCCCACCACTGCACCAATTAGCGTTATCTCTAATAATAAGTGGTTGTAAGTGACGAGAGAAGGCGCCCTGTTCTAGTTGTAATTATTGCAGGCGGGTGCAGCTGCACTACTTAGGGAGATGATGATAATTATTTTTCTTTTTTTTTCATTGCGGGTTGATTATTTAAGAGCATCATACACTCATCAGAGTAATCAGGAGAGAGTGATTAGTGAAAATCCACGAGGCTAACAGCTGCCACATTAAACACTTGCCTCTGTTGCCAACACACAGAGGCAGAGCCCTTCCACAGGACAGAGACGAACGAAAGCACTTCACCTTCAACTCCAGGAACCGCATGTGTTTGTTAGAAAGTCAAGGCTCGAGTTACACACAGAATTAGAGTAAACAGAGCTCTCTGCGAAAAGACACGTTGTTGTGCACCAAGGTCGATCTTCAGTGCTTCAGTTAACAACTACAGGAGTTTGTTGCAGGAGAGTAAAAGTTTGATAAGGCATTTTGGGAAGTGTGGGAAAAATCGAGATGATCCTTTTTGTTGCTTTGTGTTGCTTGTGCTCTTCTTCCCCTGTTGTATATAAGCGGGTACCTTTTGAACGTTCCTCTGGATGATGACTGTTTGATAAGGCCGAATTCAACGTCATCAAAAAGAAAAAAAAATACAGTCCCAATTAGAGATGTGTGCCATGACCATGTCCGGTGGTCATGCTGCGTTGCTTGCCACTGTGTAAGGCCTGCTAAACTAAGGGCTAATTCTCTTAGCCCAGATGTTGCCTGAGCACAGTCCTGGGATCCCACTGGGTTGATGAGCTCAATCAGTGAAATGATGAAAAGATGATTTTGTCCCTGTAATTACAGTGTGTAAACTACTTAGCTAGGATTGCAAAGGAAGTCATTTTCTAATTACGCTGGTACCCCGTTGTCTAATGGTGGATGTTTTGTTGTTTTAGAGAGCATGTGAGAGAGAGTGAGAGAAAGGGAGGAAGAGCAGGAGGAGGGATATACAGTATGTGTGAGATAGATAGATTGATGGGGAGAGGAAGAAGGAGAGAGAGAGAGAGACAGAGAGACAGGAACTTCACGAGGGGTCTGTGCTCTGCTGCTGTGGCTGAAAAAAGACCATCACAAGGGCAAGATGGCTGCCAAATGAGAGTTCATTGAATTATCAGCCCAGCTAATGTGCCTTGGATTATGCTCTTTGTTTGTCAGTTTTTTTTCCTGTGGATGCCATAGCTTAATGAGATACTGTAAGTGGCATTACCAGACTCCTGCTGTGATTTTGTGATGACTCGTTTAATGACTTTTGTTTTAGTGCCTTCAAGTGCTTTTTTTTTGCAACTGAAAATAGACACATCTAGTTTTTTTCTTGTCTTCCTTTCACTTTTGCAAATATTGGCCAATGTGAAAGACAAATGCAGTGCAAAAACAAATTGATCCTTTCACAGTTAGGAGGGCTGCTAACTTAAACGTTATAGCGAGCAAGAGTTTGCATTCGCCGGGGGAAGTTGTCGAGAAAGCAAAACATGTCAGTCTGTTGCAGGCTGAAGAAGCTGTGTTCTTTGAGATCTGTGCGAGTTATGTTGGAGCTGACTGCTGTCATGCAGGGCCCAACCATCTGATGCAGCCTACACCATGTGGATAGGCTTCTCTTCTGTGAGGCATCCCCTACTCACCCCACACTGTTAACACACCCCATCGTACGCCAAAGCTTTGTTTGTGTCCAGAAAGAACAGGTGGTCTGTGCAAACAAGAGCAACTGTTTACACATTAGTGATCTTAAATACATTCTATATGCATGTGCCTCCGTGTGTGTGTGTGTGCGCGTTATGGAAAGATAGAGACAGCAAGAGAGCATGTGAAAATGGGTGTGTTTGCAAATGCCTGACAAAGAAGAGTGAAGTTTATATTCCCTCACTCCAAAGTGTGTGAGAGCTAATGAAAACAACGAAGGAATTTCACGAATCCAGAATTTATTTACAACACACACACACACACACACACACACATACCACAATATGGTTATGATACTGCCCGTATTCACCAGAGTACCTATGGACACTTTCACTTTTCATGTCTTATCCTTGCACGTGGATTGGAACCGTTTGTCATCTGAAAAGACTTAGACGCCACCAACTCATACAGGTACGCACACAGCTGGTTGCCTCTAAGCAAACCTGCTGTTTTCAGTCTGAGTTCCAGGTGCTATACCCTGTGGCTTTTAGTATGTTGCCAGAGGAACTTATTTTTCCTTCGCAGAGCATTCAAGGCCGCTAATCTGCATTGCTGACTGAGACAAACAAAATTAATCGAAAGCCACCTGAAATAGCTGATTCTCACATAACTGTTCATCATTGCTGTATCACTTGCATGCCAGGTTTATTTTTAAGGGGCACAAGTCAGTTTTTAGGGGGTTTTTTTGATAGTGGTAGAAGGAGTGGCATAGATTTACGTACAACACCCGCAACAAATGTGTATGTATTCTTTTATGAGTTCTTTAGCTATTACTCACAAGGAGCTAGTTTGTCAGTGCTGTGTGTGCTCTTTCTGTGCTCTGTACTCCTGCAGTAATGAATGGTGCTGGTTAGACTATTCTGTCTCCGTCAGGCTTTTGGGGGGCCTACAGAGGAGCTCCTATAGGGTTTCATTAATCTGGCTGTCAGAAAGTATATGTGTGCTATCTTTTGTATGGGTCATGGTGGGCAGCTGTGTTACCACTGCCCTCTTCCTTGAGCATGCTGTTCATCCCCTGACATTGCAGTCCACAGGAGTGTTGGCTGGCTGATTTGGTGGGTGGGCACGTGGATGAAGTGAGATACAGGGGACATAAAGCATAGCATGGGGCTTTCACTGTCTTTACATAAGCTCGTGTGTGATAAACAGTTGCCTTCTGCAGCCTGGGAAGTCAGGAATTCCAGGAATTTTGAAGTAGGCTGAACCATTTTACAAAGAATCTGGGACATCAACAGACATATTAAATGTCAGGCTGCATGCTTATTTGCGCATATGAGGCATGAGTATCTGCATCCAACTGTATAATTACATATGTGTTTCATTTTTAGCTGCATGTGTTCAGTATTGAGTTGAGTTTTTATTACCGTATCATGCGTACAACTGTTTCCAGCCTGCCTGGGTAAACAGAACACATCTAAGGCACTGCATGTAGATTTTCACACTTTATCACAAGGGACGGTAAATAGATACATACCGAAATTAAACAAGAATTTCCAGTTTTTGGTCATCTGAAAACAGCATACACGAAAAGGCTGTTATCAGTCATGTTAACATCAGATGATCTTTAGCTTTCTTTGCTTATTAGAGGGCTTACTGTAGCTGTTGGGAGAAGGCTTTTGCTGCCATTTGTGGTGCATTTATTGTATTTTTCAGCTCTACAATCAAGATAAATTATTAATGGATTTTTATTAATTTTAACCGCTGCTAAAAAGAAAAATGTAATATGCGCTTCTGATCTATAAATTTCATTTATGTGTTTCATTCCACTTTCATCACTCTAGGCCTCTACGCATCTATCCATCCATCCTACATGGCAATGCACTACAAGGTAAAAATATCGTGTTTCCACTCTCTTGTAGGTCAAATCTTTTATAGAATCCCCTTCGCCTGACAGCAGTGAGAGTAAATATAACAGTGTTTGATATTGTCACATCTAAAATCATCCCGAATGCACAGCCTCCTTGGCTGGTTGTAATGTATGTGTCACATTTTTGTTTCCCTTTTATTGCCTGTGCTAAATCACACCTGCTCCTTGTTCGTATATGTGCGTCCACACCTAAGAGGCGCTACTGTGACACAATGCTTCATAACAATCAAGCGCTCTCTCAATCTGCACTAAAAGAGCCTAATCCACTCTGACAGTGAAAACACCTGATGGCCCCGCTCCCATCTCCACAGATTCCTACTAAAGTCCGCACACACAAGCGATGACGGCTTTCTGCCTCGTTGCCATGCGTAGTTAATCAGAGAAATATCACTTTAGTAAATATGAAGTAGATCTAGTGTATGCTAATATCATTCGCTCACTTTCTTCCTGTCAGATGTGATTAGGTCAGGCCTGTAGCCTTACATTGATCTGAGCTCAGTGCAGACACACTGCTCACACCAGCCATGGCTGCAGGCAGCTCTTTATCCGGGTGGTTTTATGTGCAACATTTTCATGGATGATCGAAGTTGCTGTGGACTAGGGATAGAGCTTTCTCCTTGACTAGTAGCTGACTAGGTGTTTCACATTTAGGATATTATTTTAATTATTCAAATATATATATATTTTAGGGGGCATCAGAAAATGGTTTGAGTTGAGTGGAGGAATGTATAAGTAACATTGTTATTGCTGTTTTACACTGCAGAAGAATACATAACCATCATAACAAAGCTTTAAAAGATACAAGAACACACGGGAGGCAAGCTGCCTGTTTGTGACAACAGCAAAAGTGATGTTAATTTTAAATTTGTTGCAAGACATGAGAACTCAAGGTCTATCTAGCATAATAATGAACAGCCATGCTAAGTGGCTGCTTACATGTTTCAATTGATAAGCCAAGTTTGAGATGGATGAATGATGGGCAAAATATTTGCCAGCAGAGTTTGCCTGTCACTCTCTCGGGTGTCGTCCTTTACCTTCACAAAATGAGCCCACATGTTGGATTTCCTGCCTGCCTGACATGTGCACTGTAACAAATGCAGACACCAGCTCTTGTAAATGACAATGTCTATCTGTGACTAGCTGTCTGACGCAATGTCACCACTTCCTGTGGTTGTTGGAGTTTTCTGTGACTGACCAAACAAAACTTTGCTGACTAAGACTTTTTTTTAATCAACAAACATTTGGTTGATGTTGTTATGGGTTATACTCATAATCAGACTTGATTTGGAAGGCTGTTATTTACATGAAAGTTAGCGTTTTCATTTTGGCGCCCAGGTAAGGGTGAATTAGTGTGCTGGAGTATGACAGCAAGATTGTGTTGTGTCAGATTGTTCTTATTGCTCTCTTGTTTAGCTCAATCTCTCTTTAAAACGCTAAATGTCACCAGAGCTAGTACACATGTGCAGTGTTTAAGGAAAGAAGGCATGCACTTGTGCACTAAACCATTGTCAAAGTGATTTCAGAAGATGCTGCAGAGACAGAGCTATTTAGAGTTAAGTTCAATCAATCATTATTGATTGGTTGCAGACTTTATATTGGATACACCGTACAATAAAAGCAACTGCACAGTAATGACATTAATTAAGGCAAATGCGAGCTCGGTCTAACTGACGGCCATTCTTGAAAATGCGTGGGAAGTGGGGCTAACCTCCCATTTGCTTTCTTTTGTGGAAAGACTGTTCAGGAATATCGGGTCAGGAGCTGTAAAGTGGATCTATGATATAAAGATATAATTTACAGACCTTTTCTTGTCAGATATGATTAAGTCAGCACCATAATGGTCACATTGATTTCTAATCTACATCTTAGAGCGGACACGCCAGTCACACGAACCATTGCTCCCTGCCTGCCAACTCTTTATCTGTGTGGTTTTGTGTACATCATTTTCGTGACTGACTGAGGTTGCAGTCCAGGATGATGTAAGCCTGTGTTAATTCAGTGTGGACAGTGCAGGCTTTGTTCTGTGCCCTTTGGTGCTGCACTAGAGCTGTGCAGGGCTCGCCTGTGTGACCTCTACCATTGTAGCACGATGTGAATTTGAAGCTTTGTTTTGCAGCTACAGTCGAATAAAAAAGGGAGCTGGGAAGGGCAGGCTTTTTATTCAGATATGCTTCCTTTAACTTTAGTTTAAATTTTTGCATCCATCATTAAGTTGTTTATTTTCCTCAGTACTCCTGTGACATAATTATCCTAGTAACAGTTTTATTCAAATATGCAGCAGACCTGCTGAAAAAGCTTAACTATTTACTTTAATCTTCTCTTTAAAGCATTTCAAAGATTTGTGAAATGTGAAGGAAGGGCAAGTAGAAGCAGACAAGCTTTGATGTTTCTGCTGCCTTAGTATTGTGTGTCACTAACAAAATGAGATCTAGACAAAGATTTTCAACTTACCCTTTAGTAAAGATGAGATATTTGTTGAGGAAGCCTTTGTGGTTATACATAATCAGCATTTTCGCAGTCTCCAACAATAATGTAAAACCACAGGTATACTTAAGACAGGATGAGGAGAGTCAGAACCTACTTTGCACTATTTCCTGACCTATTTGTGGTGCATAACTGGCATTATACAGCAGTTGCAAAAGTACAGATTTACACCTTGTTGACAACACATGGCCATATTTATTTAGCTTTGTTTTTTCTTTACTACCTGCTCTTCTTATTGCTTCTAATTTTTTTAATAATACATTTCCTGCAGCAGACTTTGAAATAACTTAATGCACCTTCTGTGTTTTTCTCTTCAGGTCAGACAAACAGGAAACAGACACGTCACCTAAACAGCATGAATCCACATCCTGTTTCAGCTAAATAAGTGCAAACACTTCATTTTACTAACCTTCAGACTGTCCCAGTTAGACACCCCTGACCACCATACTGTAACATCACCCAGTCCCCGAAAGGACAGCTTCATTACCCCGTCCACCCACCCAATTAGGAGCCAGATGGCACTTCTGGCCAATCAAATCATGGATGCACGAATTCTCAGCAGCATGAATGGGAGAGTAGAGCTTTCCCAGTTCCTGAGAGTCACCAATCAAAGCATTGTCTCCCAGGTTAATTCTTCCCAAGATGACAACCGCAAAAACAGGAAGTATCCCTGCCCGTTATGTGGAAAACGTTTCCGCTTCAACAGCATCCTTTCCCTTCACATGCGCACTCATACAGGTGAGAAGCCTTTCAAGTGCCCATACTGTGACCACAGGGCTGCACAGAAGGGCAACCTGAAGATACACCTCCGCACACACAAGCAAGGCATTCTGGGCAAAGGCCGTGGGAGGATTAGGGAGGAGAACAGGTTGCTTCACGAGCTCGAGGAAAGGGCGATACTAAGAGACAGGCAGATGAGAGCTAGTCACGTTAGCCAACCGCAAGCAGCTAATATAAACCATCATCAAAAGCCTCTACCGCAGACTTTTCCGACACAGCCTCAGCTGTTAAGCAACTCTAGCGCAGCAGACAGCCAGCCATGTGGATCCACCTCTCCCAAGTTGACTACAATTCACGACGAGGCCATCCAGCCCCAAACCACTGGGTTCCGCTGCTCTTTCTGTAAGGGAAAGTTCAGGAAGCAGCAAGAGCTCGAGCGCCACATCAGAATCCTCCACAAACCCTACAAATGTACTCTGTGTGAGTTTGCGGCCTCACACGAGGAGGAGCTCATCAGCCATGTTGAAATGACACATATCACAGCCGATTCGGGCTCAGGGCAAAAGCCCGCGATTGGGGCTGGTGATCAGGGAAAGCCTGTCGGTGAATTCCCCTGTGAGGTGTGCGGCCAGACCTTCAGCCAGGCCTGGTTCCTAAAGGGCCACATGAGGAAACACAAGGATTCTTTTGAGCACTGCTGCCAAATCTGTGGCCGTCGCTTCAAGGAACCCTGGTTTCTAAAGAACCACATGAAGGTGCACCTCAATAAGCTCGCTGCTAAGACCAGTCTCCCACCCGAGCGCGATTCCTCTGCTGAAATGAGTAACCTGACGCCATCGGAGCATCAGAGCAACCTCTACTCCCAGTACATCTCCCGCATTCACAACAGGTTCCTTACAGCTGAGAGAGTGGACCACCCAGATTACAACCAGATGATAGCTGCAGCAGGTGTTGACATGAAGGTCAGAGAGATGTTAGGGCGGATGATTTCCTCAGGGCCTGGTGCAGTGACAGATGCAGAGAGCTCTTCTTCGCTGGGTCTAAATCATCTCCACCCTCCGCTGAGTTCCTCTAGCATGGAATATCTGCAGAAAGTAATTGCTGCCAGAGATGCTCTCACCAACAGCAGCAGCTATGCGGGTTGGCAGATCATAACACCAGGGTTACCTATTGAACAGCAAATGTTCAGCCCTAAAGACCAGCAGCAGCAGCAGCAGCAGTGCTCCTCCTATCTGCCAGAGAGATGTCTCCCTGTAGATGATGGGAAACTGTGCTTCGGTGACCCAGACACCAAAGCCATAAGCAGACCTGGGAGCCCAGGCAGCGTGAGTCATCATGGGCCAGCAGAGATGATCACCGAGACAGGGAACTCTGGCAGCGCTGTGGACCATCGACCACAATCTTCTTCTCCAGCTACAGGTAATTCAGTGAAGGAAGACAAGTTTTCAGAGTAAAAGATTAGGAGTACTTCTCAGCCTCTAGATAATGTTTTAATCATTCATTAGGGATTAGACCCTGATGTTTTCATCTGTGAAGTAACCTTAAAATATTTGACATAAAAGCATCTTATTATTATTAATATTTTTTTCCTTTTTGTCAGAAATTATCAAGTGTATGTAAAACATGTGTCATCATATTTCTGACTACTCAGAGTAGGTGGATTTGAAGCAAGCACAGGGTCAGCAACACAGCTACAGATATTATCATCCACAAGGACTTTGTCTTCCTTTTAAAGATAATGGCATCATGGTGAATTGTAGGGATAATTAGTACCCTCTATTTTATATCCGTCACATCCCCACCCCTTGCCTACAGGGGCACAAGATGTTAATGCATGCCATCTGGTGTTTTTAATGATTTGATATATACCACCCAGTGATTTTTATGATTTGATCTACCACCTGGTATTTTTATTGATAGTCTTCTGTTCCACCTGGTGATTTAGATGATTCGGCTCTATGGGTAAATGCCTTCTTTATCATGGCATCCTGCTAACATGTTATCATGAGTCTAAATTACTGCTGTAACGGCGTTATTAAGAGACAAGAAGAAAAGATAAATCCAAACTTTGTTCGCTTTCCTCACAGCTTATGCTTACGGTTATTTTCTTCCAGTGTTAGAGAACTACTTATGTGCATCTAAGTCTGCTGCGCTCCTGTGGGATTTGGGCCAGTATCCTCTTAAATGATGGCCGTAGAGCAGAGATAAATGGATCAGGTCTAATCTCATTAGATGTTTTGTTTCCATATTGTACACACATACTGGCATCTGCATATTTACATGTAAATGCTCACAGTTTACAGCCAAATCCCTCTCTGGTTGCTCTTTAAGAAACATATTCAAGCTCTGTTGTTTCTACTTTCCCTCTTCTCCCCTATCTCCGAGACCATACGGTGTCACTTCCAGAAACATTTACGATAGTTGGCTAGCTGAGGATTTGAGCGTGCACAGTTCTGGGATGGCACATTCAGTATCAGACTCTAATTTCAGTCAATATTAAGCATGGAAACTAATTCATTGTAAAGGTCAGGCGTCATTGCTTTAGTCAATGATGGATCCGGCAGGCTCTCTCTCCTCTTCTCCTCCTCTCCTCTCTGTTCTTAGTCCTGTGTAATGGTAGACTCACTCTGGGGGCTTAGCACCGCATTGTTTAGCTCTGACAATATATCCCAGAGACCTCTGCAGCTGCTCCCTGTGCTCACAATGACAGATTAATTAACACAATCACACGCTGCTGGCCCTGGCTCAACGCACAGGTCTGCTGCGGGACAGATAGGTAAATCCTACACATATGGAGAACACGCACCACTTGATGAGGGTTTAATAACAGGGATAAGTTTTTTCGGAGGTGGGGGGTTGTAACTGATCAAGTCTGTCTGTCTCGATGCTTGGACACGGAGGCAGAGAGAGTGAGAGAGCGAGTGTTTTCTAATTCAGGAGAGCGGAGATGCTGAGGAAGAATTACCACTGCCAGATGTTCGGCTTGAGGAACATTGATTAGTCCAGAATTACAGGCTACATTATTCATAGTCAGCCTATGGTGGTCATGAAGTTATTGATGTTCCCAATATGGATGGCAAATATAGTACAGTCATGGCTGTCAGAGTGGGAGACAGGTTCTTACAGCGCCCGATTTAGATTTTTAACTACAAACACCCAGCGTCGTAAATGAGAAATCTGACTTTGATTTGAATAGGAGGCGTGTTATGAATTGCTTCTTTCAATATCTAATCAGGACAGATTTCAAAATGCGCTTTAACTTTAATTATAAGTTGAGATTAAGAATAACGACTCTTCTTAAAACTCACAAAGGGTCCATGCTGCAGGCCTCTGACCTACATTGGACCAGCTAGATCCCACATCTGAATGAAGAAAACACAAACTGCTAAAATGCGCTGACAGTTATTAATTAGTCCCATTCAATACTCTTAACCTCAAGGTCGGCGAGCAGGCACCATGTAACGATGTTGTCCCCACATGTGTTCCCTGCTTTTATGCTACTTTTACTGTAAGTGTTACAGCCAAGAGAGCCTGAAGTGATAAGCGTCTATAAAACCGTGAATGGTAATATGAGCAGCGGTTTACCCAGAAACACAGATAAAGCAGGCTGCTGTGCAGAATATCACTTTTCCTTTGGCTGTTCCACTTCCATCCGTCTATTCTTTGTGATTGTTGAAAGCAAGAAAGCATCTTTTTACTAAATAGGTCCTTATCTAACTCTGTCCTAGCTTAACAAATTCAGCTCTTATTCACAGATCAGAGTCAGTCTGACTGGTTTTTCTAAACTGATTACCTGTTGGCTTTGCCGTTTCCCTCTCACTTCTGTCTTTTAATCCTCTTTTTAATTATTATTGCAGATATGAGGCTCAAATTAAGCTCAAAATGCTTGTTTTCCTAGCATGCAGATAAAAAGATTTACCCAGGGAGTTCTGAACACCTGCCTTGAAATATTGTTCCACCGTCTCCTGAATGCCATTTGGCTTAATTGACTTGGAAACGTCCCAAATGCGTCATTGACTATGTGGTCTAATTAATATTAATAATATATGCTATTATAAACATCAAAGAACATCTGGTGCCCCTGTTTTTCTCACCAGTCTTGTGTGTGACTCTCACTCTCACTGTTTCATCTTAAACCAAACCAGCCACTATGTATCTCTGTTTTGCATTTCAGTTGCTTGATTACATATATACAGAAAGAGGCAAAGCCCCGCTGCATACAGAGTTTGATACCTACAATATGCTGCTGCCAAATGCATGTGTAAGCATATAGTGTGTGAGTACGTGATTGCATTGACGGTGATATATGGACGTAAATTTTAAAGCCCATTTCCATATGAAATGAATCACTCGTCCGAGCCCAGCTGCATGCTTTTTCCATAGACACGGCTCACTTGAGGCATTTATTTATTTATTTACCTTTTTCCTCCGCCTTGCACATTCAGTAAGGGCGGATAACTCATACGCATCACTTCATTAGATGCTCTGTGTTAGGTGAGAGAGGCTGGGGTTTGTAATGATGCAGTAATTGGAGTTTTGGTTGATAAATCTAAGCTCTAAAATTACTCCCCTCACATAATGTGCGCCTCTGCACTGTAAGTAAATCTTAAACTGATTAAGTTAGCATGAACCAGGCAATCACAAAGATGGCACCCATCCAAAGGAAGAGAAAAAAAGGCAGAGTCTTCAGTCTTTGTGTTGTTTTTAACCGCTTTCATGAAGGCTGGCAAATGGGTTTAGGAAGGTCCGCACTGAAAGATGAGGTCAGATATATGTGTTTTCTGCATTTGGAGCTGACCGGTAATGTCATCGTAATTTAAGCCACAGAATAATTGAGATATATAGTGTGTCTGAAAGAGTTCCATTAAGCTGTTTGGATCTTTTTTTTTCTCTCTTTTTTTTTTTGGTCTGTTACTGGAGACAAGGGTGTGGCACTGTTGAAGTCTCTTTCCCGCTCTTGCACACCCCACACACATGTAATCTTACGCAGACTTTAAGTCAAACATGCTCTATACGACCACGCTCACATATAAACACTCAGAGTGCAGTGCAAACAAAAGGAGACGACTTTAGTTCAAGGACACGAATTTCCCATTTCAGCTGTGACTTTTCAATTTCATTTGCTGGAGCTCTATTTAATTAATACGTGGGCGTTATTTTACGGTTTTGTAAATTGTAATAGTAAAAAACAGCCCTCTCTTTACTACGATTCAGCTCATAATGCAGGTTTTTCTATTAAAGTTGGAAACAAAGTAAAGTAACTACTACAGATCATTAGATTTAGATTTACCTCAGAGAATTACCTCAGGGTCAGATCTCGAGGTGTATGAAATTGATATTTCTCTGGCGGGGGATGAATCACTGTTGTAACTCAGATATTAGTCCATTAAAGAAGAACAATAAGGCATCAATATGCATAGAATTAAATTAATGGTGGTGGGTTTATCTCCCTATCCCAGACACATCCCTAAAAGACACAGTATAATGTATGACCTGACCTTCAAATGCCAGGAGAGTGTTGGGCAATAAACTGCCAATATTTGTGGCTTAATGGCATCGGATGACTTTTACTGTAATTGGAATGGCAGCGAAACAGCTGGGCTGTTTAAAGACAGTGCAAGGCTGAGGTCTCAGACAATCACTAACTCAAAATGGTCACAGGGAGTGTGTTTAACCCTGAAGGGTGTTTCTGTGATAGCTATAAGGATTAAACTGAAGGTAAACAGAGGGAAGAAGACATTTAAATTACCTTTAATTAAAAGTTATGGTGTGCAAGATCAAATCTTGCATCCAGATGGATGTTATTCACTGGCTAAAAGGAGAAAAATCACCCTTTGTCATTCTCCACAATAATACACTTTGTACTGTTTGAATTATGTTTCCAACGCACCATTTTTCAAGTGTGAAGCAAAAATAAACTCAGCTACAGTACATGGTGTGGTTAATCAGAACTGCTCACATGTTGGACTTCGTTATTTCTGACTGGGAAACCCACTTACTGGTTTTGATGGAATGAGGTTCTTGTCTGCAACATCTGCCTTGTTCTAGTTGCTTTACAATCTCACTGTTTATTATTTCTGGAAGAATCTTGTTTGGTGTTAACGTCTTTGGGTGTATTTATTGCACATGGTGGTGGCGTCCATACTGTAAAATGATGGATCACTGGAGCTGAAAGCTGATTACAAGCTTGATTTACTGCAGGGCAGCACTTAAATCATTCAACTCAGCCTGGTGTGGGATTGCAACATTTTTCATGTTTAGACAACTGTTGTTGGTACATGCTCAGAACCAAATGCTCAGTATGTCTCATATACACATGCTTTCCTAATTTGATTAAGTTTGTCTTATGTTTTTGCTCTTATCATCTCTGTTAGGTGAGAAAGTCTACAGGTGTCCACCTTCAAATGACTACACCTCTGCACAGACAGCCTCCCTCGGCTTCCATCTGGATCAGTACCACTTCACCCACTGGCAGAACAACGGGGATCTTTCTTCTCCTCTGCAGCCTAGCAGCAGCAGCAGCTCCAGCCCCAACCCCAGCTCCAAGCTCCGACCCAGATCCAGGGAGGACTGGAGCCCGGCTGCGGGGCCATACCTCGGTCTGGAGAGCCACAGTGAAAATTCCTTGCTCATTAACAAGCAGTCCGATCTCGCTGACCGAGATGCGGGTCTAGACGGCTCTTTGTCGGCTCAAACTCGGAAGTCCCAGTATGAGCCTTTGGATTTGTCTGTCAGGCCAGACACCGTCACATCTCATTCAGCTGTGTCTCCTGCTGTGCTGGTACAGATGTCCAGCGTTTTTAGTAATGGACTGTCCTCCTCCATTACCCGCCAGCGACAAAGTTACTCTAACGCACCAGCTGAACTCAGTGTGAAACCCACATTTCAGTCTGACCTCTTGGTGCACGGAGCCAAGGAGGAGATGAACGCACAGAACGCAGGCTCTACAGTTCATGATGGTGAAGGTGAATTTGAGAAATCTGACCAAGGAAGGGAGGACAAAAATGACAACGCTGCCAAGTGGAAAATAGTGAAAAATAATGTCCTCGAGTCAAAAGAGCCGGGACAGGCCAGCGCTGATTTTGAGGGTGCTGGTGAAAAGAAGCAAGACAAGCTAGGACAATGGGTCAGAGCTGTGGCTGAATCTCCCATTTCCTCTCTGGAGAGCTTAGCTCCAGGACAGTCGGATCCACTTCAGCACCAGGGCGGCCTGCTCTCCTTCCTCAGATCCCAGGGGAGCCTCAACAGCACACCTGCTAGCACCCACAAAGTCGGTCTGAACGGTGGGGGAAACATGGAGAAAGATATTGCATCAGGTGGGCACGAGCTTATATATCACATACACTAAATGCAGCTGTCACTGTTATCAAGATGTAGCCAGAGCTGTCTCCAGATTTGAAGGCAAATATTGCCACCTAGTGGTCAAACAGCAGCTATGCTTTGAACCACATTATTTCTGTGCATGTGATAGACTGCTGCGAGTGGGAATAGAGCATGATTATTAGTTTTTGACTAAGCTCTATATATAACTGGCCAACTAGAGTGCAAGCTCAAACTTTTATACATTGTCTGGCATGAGGATCCTGCTACAGAACACCAAAAAAAGTTTTGGCAGTATCTCAGCCCTCGTCACCTGACAGCGGAAGTGTGAAGATCGAGTGTGAGTGTGTGACTGAATCACACCAATTATGAACAGCACACTTCCCTTATACTTATAGCACTTGAGTTTTTTCTTGCAGATCTTATCTCTGATCTCAAATAAGGGCTAAAGAAGACACAGGTGTGTGGCACTGATTACCCCTACACTTTAAAGGGTGATATAATCTCCTAGTGTGATAGGTTACAAATCGCCAAGCCAATGGAGCCCACTGATGGAGAGGCTTAAGCTCTTGTGCTGGTGTGATATGCTTGCTGAGTGCAGATTTAATAATGCTGTCTCTCAGGAGAGGGAATCCAACAGCTGGGGTCTTTGATATGCATGTATTATGAGTGCAACATGATACACCTTCCCTCTGATCCCCCTCTTATTCAGAAACTCAATATGTTCATGTGAAAGACAGGAAAGTGCCTGTCAACTCCATTAGGGATTAACATCTGTTCCCTTTCTTTATGATTCTAACAGCAAGATGTAGTTTTCTATTTGATTGTACAGATGGTTATTATAATATGCCGAAAAGCACCCCTCCCCTTCACCTCCTGTCATAGCCGTCACACTGTTCATGTTTCTTTCTTGCTTTTATTATGTATAATGCCATTTGGATTAAAAAACATTGATTTAACAAAAAAAAAACTTTCCTCCGAAAAGCAGAAAAAATGACATCAAACAGTTTATCCCTCACATACAGCACGCCATACCGTAACTGTGGCCTGCACTTTTCAGCAATCGGATCAATGCAAGGAGCTATTTCAAGCATCGCTTGCTTTTTGTTCACTGCAGATTGATCCTCTGCGTTTTCTCTCTCAGGAAGTTGATGTCAAAGGCACAATAAACACCTGTCAGTCAAGCTGGACAGTGAGATGCGGGGCTGACATTGAGAGTCCATCGAGTGTCCTCTAAAACTGAGCTAAGCAGGTGGCCCGGCAGTCTGTCCTGTCTGCAGCGCTGACCAGGTGGCTTTGTCATGGGGCTGTCTTCTGTTGACCCCATCCTCTCCATACTGTATGGCACGTCGAGTGGCATGGTGACATATTGCTGGGCAGTTTGGACATGGAGTGATGTGTTTGTGATGACAGTTCAGGTCGGCTCCAGTGTGCCAGCAGTGGTAATTGGCCAGATGGTGACCTCTGGTTGAACCTGTCTGCATGCTCATTAGTCTCACTGAGCCCTCCCTTGTGTTTTAAGCACTCTCTTACCTCTGCGCTGCCCGGGCTCAACCACTAGATGGCAACATTTACCACTCCAACAGCTGAGGCTGCGGTAAATATCTCACTCCCAAGTAGTGTGACATGCATCCATATTTCAGAGGCACAATTAGGACAACTATTTCTGAGAATGCTGTCATGTTGCAAAATGGATGCCTTGGGGCAACTTTAACAGAGTTAACCAGTTAACCATGTCAACTGTTCCTTCGGTGATGTCAGACCAGGCCTCTCAGACTCATGAGAACAAGTGAATATGAGAAGATCGATAAAGAAAGGATTAAGAATGAAAGAACATGGAGGACAGAGAGAAAGAAAAGGCCCTGATTTGAAAGGTTGAAAGGGGTGAGTCATTATCTCATTGTCTGACCTCTGTATACCCTCCGCGGAGAGGGTGACAGAGAGCAGGAGAAAAGGAGAGAGAAAAGGAGCGAGAAAGATCACCATAGATGGAGATAGATGGAGCGACAGCGAGGTGAAAGAGGAGCGGTAGTGCGGCTGTCTCTATGAGCAGATGTCGTTTGAGGGCAGCGAGAGGGCAGCGCGGCCTGCCTTTGTGCCGTGCTTCTCCCCATAGAGATAATGAAGGGTGGAGCACTGGGAAGGATGTGCAGTCATCACTCACTGTCTGTGTGCCATCAGAGCTCAGGCCTGTGTCATCCGTCACCATTCAGCTCTTCTGGCCCCCGTCGGCCCCGCCACTGTCATCATGGTCATTATCTCAGCCTGTGACACACAACACACTCTCGCTGCACACACACACGCACACACACAAACGCATCATTGCATGCATGCAGGTGTGAACATACATGTGTACAACCTCAAGCAAATATGCAAAGGCAAGGCAGGATATGCTTTTCTAGTACTAGTCCCTGCCCAGCGACAAAAACAAAAATATATATAAAACTATACTTCCCATAATAGACAGTGTTACCACATATAAACGTACTGTTGTGATATATAGAATGATGATGAGAATAATTACAACTGAAAGACTCAAATAAGTAAAAATCTACTAAAGAATATATAAAAACTTTGCATAGTTTAGTGTTAAAAATTGATCCAAGGTTGACACATTTTAGTCTATACAAAAACTCTGAGGTTTTAGCCCTATTAAAAAAATAGCTAGTTAAAGGAATGATAAGAAATTTGGGGAAACAAATGAGTTAGATGAAAGGATTATATTTAACCTTTTAATAGGTAGGCTGGCTCTGGATTCAATATCTTGATTTTTGAATTAGTAAAAGGCTCATTCAACATGCAGAAATTTGGGAATACACGCCAGAGTCGGGTGATGAACTTTTAAACAAATTCCCAAGTTTTCCCCTTTTCTTTGAAATATAAAATGTGAGGTGCAACACATCAATTCGAAGAAATTCTAGACTTGCCTTCTGGTTCATCTCTAACCTAACATACTTGTGACAGGTTATTTATGTGCGCGCAGATTTTTTTTCTTTTTGTGCTGTGATTTCAAGTTCACTCGCTTTCAGTTTATCGTTTAAATAAAGTCATTTTGAATATCTGGTTAAACTGTTGGTTTGTTTATAATCTGGTTTATTCATGAAAGCTTGTGCGTATTGTCCTGTTCCTTTAGCTGCAACAGCGAAAATAAGTTGCAAGAAACTGAGATTATCCTTTAATTTCAGTGTCAACGTTATACAGATTCAAAATCAGTAATCACTCTGTTTTTGTGCTACTGGCAGAGTTCCACTCTTTCTTTCAACGCCACACAATCCCACCCTTCTCATTTCCTGTTGAGTCTCTTCATGCATTGTTATATATGCATAGGGGTACGTGTGTGTGTATGTGTGTGTGTGAGTGTATTTTTGTGAGCGAATGGCTGGTCTGAAGCTGTGGCTTGAGCAGCCTGTGAATGGAGGATCATATGGCGGCGAGATGGATGGCTAAGAGCCCACTGCTGTCTCCTCTAATTGTAAAATATTAGTTACATTAGACTCTGGCCTGTGATTAATGGAACTTATTTGGAGGTTGCCCTCTGTTGGACCTCCCCTCTCCTCTGGTGGGAGGACTAAAAGAACGGCAGACTGAGGAAGACGAGGAGGGACAGAAAGCAAGGCAACAGAGGCAGAGAAGGGGGAGACACGCTGGGCACCGAGCGACTAATGTAGGCCCAAGACCTTTTGCCTTATTATTAACCGACTTTATGAGAGTGTAATAGGCTACAGAATTGTTCACAGCGCCTGAGTGCATTTACAAGGATTTGATAAGATTGAGGAAAATCTGTCAAGTTTATCAAGTTACAAGGGAACGTGTGAAATTTGAGGAAGCGGAAGTCAGAAAAATGACATTAAAGTTTTAACAAGGAGTGTTTATTTTTATGCATCCAACCTCCTCTCCTGTCTTTCCATGTCACGCTGAAGCCAGGGAAGCTTAAGTGAGGCAGGCAGAGTTTAAGATGCACCACAAACTGCACTCTACCTGGGTCTGACAAAGCTTATCTTTACTGTTGTTCATTCCAGCTCTCTGTCGCTTATACACACACAAACACAGACACACACAGACCCTTCTGTGCTATCCTGATGATATTCAGATGTGTCAGGCCTAGTTTGTAAATGTGTGTGTGTGTGTGTCCTTTACGGCCATCAGGTTATTATACAGCAACAGATGGAGCATTACCTTTTATTGCTCACACCTTCTGTGAGTTTTCCCACTTTTCCCTCCAAAAAACACCTTTTTTATGTAGATGTGAAAGCGAGCGTTGAGCTGTGTACAGCTGTCTCAGCTCTGATGAGGAGCATGATAGAGTGGAAGAGGCGAGGGCGGGGTGAAAAGGCTGAGACAGCCCTCACTTTTTGGGAAGTGATGTCAAATGACATCAGCACATAATGGTTTACTGTAACCATGAATCACAGAAAAACACATTGAAGTGTTAGACAGAGGGGAAAAGAGAAAGTCATTATATGAGGTAACATCTCAAAAATAGCACAGCGGTGAACAAGGACGCATGGCTGTCTAGGTAGAGAGGTAAATGAGTCACTTTTGCTTTGATCTTAGCAAGCCCGAAGGCTTTGGTATCATACTGATTTTTTATTGAGGTTAGATAAACATCTGGAAGCTACTAGTGTTAAGCTTTGTTGTTTGTATCTTAAGGGTACATTGTGTGCTGGGTCATGTACGTTCACATTGTTTATGGAGAAACTATGCAGCGGGCACTAAAGAGGTGGACAGACAGGAAGTTTTGGCATGCCTTGCCTCCCAGCTGCAGACATCTGTCATTCCTCAGCTCAACACTTGTGTGCGTGTTTATTTATTGTGTGAGCTGTGAGCAGGAAGTGTGTAATAATGAGCAAGAACTTGCAGGCCTTTTTAGAAAAACTCATCAGCCCATTAGGTGTCACAGGATGAAGGCTAAGTGCCAAAGTGATCAGAAAATCAACAATCTGCAAGCCTACAGCAGCTTCAGTGCACAATAACAAATATTAACATTTCTCTCACATCTCACCTGGCCACATCTGTTGTAGAGCACTGGAAAAATGACCTGCCAAGACTAATGTTTGCTATCCAGAACTAAAAACATACCACATGCGTTCTTCACAGAAATCAGTATTATTCTGTTTTTTCTGAAGTATTTAGAGGTTTATTCTGCGTCACACAGTGAGGGTTTTTATTTTTGTCAGGGAACTTGTTTTTCTTTGATTTTATTGTGTTGTGTTCAGCATGCACAAACCCAATGCATTATAATCTCAAAAACTGCCTGGTGGGATTGTGATTCATTTACTTGTTGCAAACATTAACCGCCACCCCATTCCCGTGTATTCGTTTCCAGCTCGGAAGCCATTCCAGTGCCGCTACTGCCCCTACAGCGCCTCCCAGAAGGGCAACCTGAAGACGCACGTCCTTTGTGTGCACCGTAAGCCGTTCGACAACAGCCTGTACCCTGACCGCCGCCTTCGACGTTCGCACACACCCCAGATGCCCTCCAGACTGCCTCTGAGCATCACGGGAGACAACCGTGCGCCAGAGAGAGACCAGATCGGCGTGACATCCCTCTGCGGGACTTGATGTTATCGTATTAACAGCACATACAGACAGTTATGGTTATTGTTTTAGCTTCACCTCAAAAGGATTAGGATGATGGAGATTGTTAAAAAGAAGTTAACAGCCAACCTTGATGTACATTCCAGTGTTTACTTGAAGAGCCACAGTATGTATTTATCTGTAGCAAAAGAAGCTGCCTATAATAATAAAGTCCATTGTGATGTGAATGTGTATCTGGGGTACTTAGTGTCGTTCATTTTGTCTAAAGTGTCCAAACGATTTACTTGTGTTTACATGCATCTATCAGTCCAGCACTTGTCTGATAGGGAGAGTGTACCGTGCCTGCCCAAAGCACTTGTTCTTTCATCCAGTAAATACCCTGTGTTACATTTTTGTAAATATCGCTCGATTTCCCTTCCAGTCCAGAAGTCTTGTCTATCTGTCAGGATATGGTGCCAGATGTTCAGGCTTTAATCGCGGCAGATGTAATGAAGTAGAATGTTGCACATCGGAGCTTCCATTTGTTCTGGATTCCACTCCAGGGAGAAAGCCTCTCTCACATATAATTATTGCCCATTAACTCCTATGCTTCATGCCCTCGTGCTGGAACAATGCTCAATTAAGGGGAACCAAAGAAATGGAAAAACTGCAGAGATTCATCGATAGTACATTCAAATGATTTTTTCCCTCCTACTTTTTTCAATTCAGTCAAACCAATCATGTCTGTATATACCAGATCTATCCACTAGTGGAACACAGGCACAATCAACTGAGCTATTGTGTGCTGCTATGGCCATGTATGGTAATTTTAGCGTGATCTGAGCTGCCTCAGCCTCCCGTGCCAAAAGCCCGCCTGTATACCCAGAGATCACCTTGGGCAGCTGTGTGCCTGTTCAGCCGGGGCCTCGTAGCCACAGCGATGTGACTTTGACTGACAGTCGGCCTGACAACTCCATTCATGCGCCACCTGCTAGCTGTCAATCAGGGCGGCCATCCTGGGGCTATTGACGGAGCTGTCAGCCTGTGTGAGATGTGTCTGTCAAAGCCCACCCACTCTGCCACTCTGTCTCCCTGCCTGGGCAGTCTGACATTCGTTTACTGTCCTCCTTCCACCCTTCTTTTCCTTCCATCTCCTTCTCTTTCTTCCACTCTCTGTCTGTCTGTCTCCTGCCTGTTTCCCATCAGAGACATGGCAGCCCCTTAATCCCCGATCCAATCACAGATTCTTTGGGTACACATTTGTCATCCTCAAACCCTCTGGTTTTTGTAATGGAGTGCTTCACAAACACTTCTGCAGGTGACTCGGGCTCCATATACATGTGTTGTTTTGGTTTTTTTCACAGCTGCCTCTCGCATGTGTGTGTACCCAGTTAACTCTGAATGTCACCAGTTCTTTTTTCTCCAAGTTTGTCTCTGCACCATCCTCCTCCACCTCCTCTGCTCATTCACCCTTCATGTCTCTACCTGACAGGTGACAAGGTCTGGGCCTCCAGCTGACTGGCTAATCGGAGGCCTGTCATACCTGTCAATATTTTTCAGGGCTGTGCCAAGCTAGACCAGACCATCTTTTGAGTTGACCAAGGGCACAGAGTTTTGTGACAAGAGGAGAAAAACTCTAGAAAGTTCACTAGCTTGTACCCCTGCAACAGCCCTCTGGATATGGTTCATCCCTAAAGCCTCATCCTGTCAAAGCTCCTAATTAGGCACAGTTTCCTTTAAAGCAGGGACTTTAATTAATGCTGAAGAAGTTTGTTAATTACTCTTAATGGTGATGAATGTTTTAGTTAATGTCACACTACCGTTGTCACTAGCACGCTCAGGATTTTTGTGCTTTGGAAGGCCTGCGTGTTTTTTTTAGTGCTGATTTACATTTGGACTCAATTTTAGACCCTGCTGTCACTTGATCTGAGAAGGCTGTGTGCATATGATTGGCTTGACAGACAAGTAGAATACAGAGATGCCAAATTCTTGTATTTTTATTTGCCTAAGCTTTGGCTCACCTTGACCTTTTGCTGAGAATGACATCCTGTTTACGTGCAGTAAATCAATCCTCATTCTCTGACGCCTATAAATAACCGTTCTCTGGAGAAAAGGAAGAGATGTCATCCCAGTGACTGTCGACGCAGGGTTTATCTTCACAACCTGAAGTCGGAATCAAGCCATTTTTACGCCAAGCGTTTTGGTCTGAAAGTGCAACATTTAAACATGTTAAACGGGGTTAAACACATCTAACAGATCTTTTGTTTTTTCTTCTTCTTCTCTTTTCCCACAATGAAAACGATCACCAACACTTCCTGTTCTTCTCGTCTTCCTTTAATTTCTGCTCGTGTCCTCATTATTATCCATCCTTTTATTACTACTAGTTACTGTTGCCGATCTGCAGATCAGATTTGAGGTCTCTTTCGCAGCCTCATTGAGAGAGGCGGGCCATGTACAGCTAATCAGCTTGAATAAGTAAAGGAAACAGTTTGACAGGCCAGGTAATGAGAAGTAATGAATCACTAATCACAATCTCTTACAACCCTTGGAGCACAGATGAAAAATTAAAGGTAATTAGCTTGCACAGTTGTGAAAACAATATTTAAGACTGTTGGCATCACATGGCACAGACTTAACAGATTTTCTCCGCTGATAACATACATCAACACCACGCTGAAGTCCTAATATCAAGCTGTTATTGGAAAAGCTTTCTAGATGTAATTTTAGTGACTGATCTGATTGGGGTATACACGTCTCGCTCCTTTTTTTTTCCCTCTCAGGCAATCTTGCCAAAATGCGAGCATGAAAAATGTTTCACTTAGCTTTTCCCCCTCAGATTTTTCCTACCAAGGGAAAGAGGGAACATGCCAACAACACGCTTCTAAAATTTAGCTCTAATAAAACACGGAGAAGTCTGTTTATTCTCTGGTTCCCTCACACACACAAATAGAGATGCACATATATAGAATATAAGGTAAATCACAGATCTGCGGTTGGAGCTGCAAACCTTCTGCAGCTCTCCATGGTTCCTGTGCTTGACAGCAGAGTGAAGGATGCTTTGACAGAGCCCATGTTTGACAAGTCTGCGTGAGACTCAAAGTACAGGCTCCAGACATGGACTGTCAGTCAAAGCCGGCACATCTCCCAGCTGAGACATGCCAGTTTAGTCACAGTTACAAAGGAACTAATATGCGTTAAGTGGAGCAAGGCACACATATGGGCCTGGTAGAGCCCTGTGTCCCGAGGCTGGGATTGAATGGATGCCAAAGAACATAAGCCCAAGATATAAAAAGAATTACAAGGGGACAAATAAAACATGGGGATTATGTCAGTGTGAGAAATGGAGGCGTTGTAATTCTGCATGTGTGCCGGCTTGCCTCTCCTGTTTCAGCATCCAGGGCCTGTGGGCTCTTGCCCGGCAGTCCTGCACCTGTGCTTTGAGGATCCAGGAGCTTTAGAGACAGAATGGAGAGGAGGCTGTTATACTGAATCAGGGAGGGAGAAAAAAAAGATGGGGAGGAAGGAGGGGGAAGAAAAAGTGGGACAGGACAGACTGATTGGGGGTGCTGGAGACAGCAAGAATGCTGTATCTGGCAAATCAGATGCCAGCATCCGTGTTTTGGATTTCAGGCTCACATGCAGGAGAGTAAAGCTTTCTCAGTACATGTGTACAGTTAAATACTAGTGACATGAAGTGACTCGATTTGAGTCCATAGGTACAGTTTGTGTGGCGTTATCACCGAAAGCTGATTTGAGTTTCAAGCCTCCTCTCTCTCTTTCTCTTTCACTTTTTTTCTTCACTTTCTGCTGAAAAGACCTGTCTCGCATAACAAACAATTGCACCAAACTCCATTAAAATCACTTCATGGGGATGTGATAGTGCCTCAAGTTAAAGGCTATAATTGAAACGCATTTGACAAACCATGCACCGCAAAGCAACAATAGACAAGCTGTGATTCTCACTTGAGTTATTCAGTGGAAATGATTATCATCATTTTATTCGGTGCCCTACACAACTTCCTTGAATAGTACATCTTTAAAACAGTGATTCTCGGATTTGCTCATGCTAACGATCTTCAGATGGATAGACACCCGCATAACGATTTTCTTTTTCTCTACATGAGTCGGTATATAATGGCCAATGGAACCTATACACGGTTTCCTGATGAACTAAAAACTGAAATGAGCTTATTTATTTATTTATTTATTTATCTATTCGATTTGATGACACCCAAGCAAGGCTCCCTGAATGCCACTTTGACAACTTACTGTTCTCCAATCTGCACCGAAGCGCAGTGTAACCAGTCAAACCCTAAGAAGTGGAAAGCCTCCCTGGGAAGATGCTCTCGTCCATTGATTTGAAGTGACAGCCACATCCTTGACAAACACACCTGTCATTGTTCAAGTCACATCACATTTTCAGATTCAAAGACAGAAGACAGGAGAGGTGTGCAGATGTGTGTGTGTGTGTGTGTGTGTGTGGGTCTGCATGTGTGTATTTATGCACAAGTGAGCATGAGAACCCATAAGAAAGTTTCTTCATCTCTCCTTTTTTCTTTTTTGTGGGTAGATATGTCCACTCGGCTCCAGCTGTTGTATAGGAACACGGCCAGATTCTTTCATTGGCTTCTTCAGCCGATGTTTATGAAACAAGACATCTGGGATATTTATTTTCAAACAGGCGTCAGAATGGATTTAATGTGCCAGAATCTGCTGACCATCACTCTGCGTGTATAGTCTTATCTCAGTGTGCCTCTGCAGTGGTGTGGCAAGTTTTAAATGGGGAGGGGGGTTGGTTATGGGGGACTGAGGGAGGGGGGGAGGGTGATGAGCTGCTGCAATAATAAGCAGATTTTAATGATTTACTATAAATCAGCAGACGAGGCCTCTGCTTGGGGAGACTGAGGGGGATGACAGCTCCTGACTCACACACCTCGCAAATGCCTTGCTGATGATGTGTGTGCGCTTCAGATCATCAATCACTGAGCACACACACACACACCTACGCAAACACACACACACAAGTCAGACTTTTACAAAACACATGCTTTTAACACACGTATGCAGGTGCACGGGCACGCACACACACACACACACATATGGTCACACACATGTTTCTTGTCTCTAATGTCTCCTGTGCTGTGGCAGGGGACAAATCAATCATGGGTACAGAAGTTCAAGGGGGTAAGAGATTGTCTGGTCCGTTTTTCCCTATGCTATTGATCCCATTTTACTGGCATCATCGCCAAGCTGTCTCACAAACCCTGGGATGGCGATGGATTGAAAGTGGATGATTGAGAGAGGAGGTAGGGTGACATTCACTGTAATCTCAGCCCTCCACCTACCCCAAGCCACCCCCACCCCCACCGCCTACACCACCCTCCTACTAACATGCAGAGAAATCCAATGACATTGAAAGTTAGGACTGTAGCAGGAGTTTTTGGAGCAGATAGAATGAGGCCCATCAACTTAAATCCGTGCTATCTCGCAGTAAAGGAAACACTCTTGGTAGAGATTAGGAGCGTTTTTTTTTATTGTTTGTTTTGTTTTCTTTTGTTTTGTTTTTCCCGTCTCTTTGCATTTCTCCTCCAGCCATCACACTGTATGTCTGACTGTCTGAAGGTGTGCTGCCATCTCCTCTTTTTTCAAATTGATGAAAAAGACACTGGAGAGAGAACACCTCCTGACAGCACATCCCAAAGTGTGTGGGAGATGTAAAAAAGAGTGACACAGAACATTTCTCTGAAATTTCAAATGAGGCTCATGTGGAAAATATTGATGCATGCTCAATTTCCTCATAAGTACACTCAGTGTTTCCTTATCTCTTGTGTATAAACAAATGGGGGGGGATTTTTTGCAGGAAATGATGGATAGCAGTCTGGTGGTTGACAATCGAAAGGAATACTGTTAAAGAAGAGATCACAGGATAAGCATATTGCACACAGATTTTTCCAAGAGATTATTGTTTCCACCAGAACTGGGAATGTTTTATGACAGTTTTGTTTTTCTAGCAAAGTGTTGATTCCCATTGGTCAGATGAGGAAGAAAGATTGCTATCTACAAACTGCCAGTAACACCCTTTCAAAAAATTCCAGATGTATTTGTAATTTGAAACACTGAAACCCCTTTCTCTAGCCTTCCCATAATAATTAAAATCTTTTAATCCTCAACACTGCATTATGCCTGCGTGAAGATATACACTAGTTCATATCATTCAGCACCAAGTTTTACAATGTAAAGCCATAATGGCAATGTAGCTCAAATCATTTACCTTCAGTATTACAATGCAAACTTCAAGCGATGATGAACTTTAAATCATTTACCGCATTATTAGTATCAGTATATCACCGCTGGGCTGTTTATCACATTATATCTACATTATGATGATGCACAAGTTAATTACAGATGGATAGATGCTTCATTCATCTTTCCTGTTGCTGACATCTTGATTAAAAATGTTTAAAGGATTATCTATGGGGCTTCTATTTGTGTCCTTGTATTTGTCTTTTCAACTTTCATCCACTTGCCTGAATTATACCCCCTTGTCTATAAATAAGTTGACAGTGTTCATGTGATGGATTAGTCTGTTGACATTGTACCAACTGCAGGTAAACAATTACTATTCATGCTTCATCGCTGCAGAATCTATACCAGGATACTGCCACTTAGCAAGGGGACAAAAGGTTAGATTGTAGCCCATTGTTCTGCATTTGGTCACATGTCATTCATTTTATAATCCATAGCAATAAGAGAAAAATTATGTTTTGGGGGCAAGGAGCACAGATGTGAGCCGGGACTGTCAAAAACACTGAAAGCGTTTCATGTGAACAATTTTCTAGTTACCGGCAGCAGGGCTGTTTTCACATTAGAGTGGTATGGCCAGCGTCTGTGGCCTATGAGTGTCCCTTTTTGTTGTGAAACACACGTTTATTACCACATGCAGCTCCTTCTCATACGTCATTCATTGTTTATTCAGAACCCAGTTTTGCTTCAACTCTCAGACCCTGTGGGCGGGATCAGTCTGTGGACATTATGCTGATACAGTATGAGCAGTGAGTCACTGGGAGAAGAAAGAGGGGGTTAACTGCGTGCGTGCATGCATGTGTGTGTATGCAGTGGGCCTACATCTGTCAGAGTGTGATTACTGTGTTAGGAGTTTATGAAACAGCCTCTGTATCAACATTATTCATGTCCCTTAGGCCACAGAGTGAAAGGCCTTTTTCATACTAGACTGGAAAAGAGGATTAGACAGAATACTATGAGATGTGTGGCAGAGGAAAACATGTTGTACAATACCAGCATTCAAACGCTATTCAGTCAAACAAATCATCTTTTCTCCAAAATATGATTTGTCTGCTCAATTAGATTCAACTATAGTTAACTATTGTTCTCTTTTGTTAGAACTGCAAAACATCAAAGGAAAATATTGTTATTCACAGTCGAGCAGAAGCTAGTGACAGTGTCTTATTGGCACGAGTCAGAGATCAGGGCTATATATAGTCATATATTAACGCTTTGTATTGTGGGTGCTTGAATGGACAAGCAAGCATTTAAAAAAAAGTATTCCTATCGTTACCATAATACTGTACTCGTGACAGCTTAAATGCTGGAACATGCCATTGTATCAACAGTAAAACAAAAAACAAGAGCACGTAAATTAAAAACAAGCCAGCAATTTAGCAAGATAATCTAAACCACTTATGTTTAATGGCTGCTTTCAACAAACAGATTATCTGATTAGTTTACCTTTCAGAAGGTTCCAAGAAGTTCTAGCAGATTGGCGATTGCTTGAATGTTGTCAAACCTTCTCATTGCTCATGTTTCTGATTAGGGGGAGAATTTGAAAAAAAAAGAAAAGAAGCAACAATTGCACAACAGCAAGTGGAAGTAACCTGGAATATACTCCCTAAGCTCCCCAGTTCCCCGTGAAATTTAGAGCAGTGACTTAACACTGCTCATTGTCATTGGTGCAGGGCAAACACAACATGACATTGTTGTGATATGTGGTATCCTGTGATTTAAAAGTCGACTAATACTATAGTATTAGTCGACCAGATTTACAACTAGAAGAAGATGGCAAAGAATGAAATAAACAACGAAAACAAGCAAACTAATGTAAAAACTAAATAAATGTTATCAGTTCAATATTAAGAAAATTGAAAATAATTATTGGAAACAGTAAATTGACCTGTCAAAAAGTGGCAAAAAATGTTAACAAAAAACAAACTGAGTTGAGTTTTCCATTCTGGGAACAGCTTAACCTCAAGTGACCACTTCAGGGTCAATAGACATATTACAAGATGTGTTTGTCTGCTGCTGTTGATCTCAGCAATGAACAGAGTGAATAGAATATCAGTACTTATAGAAAGGATCACCTTCTTTGATACAAAAGTAGCAAAGCGGGTTTCTTTAAAAGTATCATTTGAACTGAATATTTATATGCCAATATGCTGAGAAAAGGTAAACCTTTGCCAGAAGATAATTTGTCAGCTTGAAAATTAGACTGCAAACAGTATTAGGCGGTCTCATTAACTTTGACCAGAGCACATCCAAAATCAGAACCCAAAGCGAGTGGAAACAAAGTGATAATGATACCAGGTCACATGAAAGTGAAGCACTGATGCGATTAAGGCAAGTGTTTATGTGGAGACACATTAACAGTGACAGCAGCAGGCTGCTGTTTGGACACAGCTGTGATGGAGGGACAAAGCTATGGCCCGTGGTTCATTGGCTGAGACATTACTTGGCCATTTCTGTCTGAGGCAGCGTGATGCCTTGTCACCTGACACTGGGCTGCTTTGACAAGCTGTAGCACCTCAGCTGAAGTGTTCTGAAGACCTCGTGTGCACACACCATCAGTTTCTCTTACTCATGTTTCTTGAGGACTTGTCTCTGCCAGTGTGTGTGTGTGTGTGTGTGTGTAACAGTGTCACATTCTTTAAGTTATTGAGAACTAAGAGAGAATATTAGAGACTCTGAGGAACAGAATGTCATATTTCTAACATGAAAACTGCAAATTTCCATTGCAAATTCTTTAACTCATGAAACTGCATGGGCTAGCCAAAATAACAAAGTCAGAGTTTTTTAATACTATAAAAATATATGCAATGCTGTCTAAAATCTTGATTCAAATGTAATACTGGGGCAGGAAAAAGTCACAGTTGAGAAGCTGGACTGCTGTGGGGAGAAAAGTGACTCTCCTTCTCTGTTTCCTGCATCCTGCACAGCAAAGTCCACGTCCTGATGGAAATCACTCAAACACTGAACGTAAAAAGATGTGAGGGATCTTGGAGAATCCTGTGTGTTTGTTGTTCACAGGAGGTAGACAAAGCTCTAACAGGATGTCCAACCATTTTCCAGCAGATCTTAGTAATGCAATTCAAATGTGTCCAGTTTTGCAGATGGTAAGCCAGACCTCATTTCTATATATTTTGCATACAAGGAGCAAGACTTTCTGGGAGTTTTTTTCTTTTTTTAAGTGGTCTTGATGAACAGTTCTCCAGGCTTTCTGAGGGTCTTCCAGAGTTTTGAAAGATGTAGCTCAGAATCATAGTTTGCCCTTAAGTTTATTGTCCTAAAGTTGAACTAGTATTTTTCTGTTGTTTAATTGCTGCAGCTTTCAGTAACCTCATTTATTCTTGCACTTACTTCTAAATTACTGTATACTGTATAAAATCACCAAGAAAGAAAAAATTTATGTATTATATGTATTATTCACTCCCTGGTCCCACGTCCTCATTTTAGGTTTGACAGAGTTTTAGGGGTAAAGGTGAATGGCTTGGACATGAATTGAGCTGTGGTTTGGGGAAGGCCTCAAAGGGGACTGGCGGCGAGTCCCGGGCCTGGCAGATCCCCATGTACTATATAGAAGTTAAAGAATTGAAAAGGGGAGGGAGGGTGGGGCACGTAAACGAGATGAGAACCGGAAGAAGTGTGTTTGGGGGCGTGGTCCCGCTCCTGAAATTCTGATACTTAATCTCCAATAAGACTTAAACAATGTGTATTAAAGCACAGGAACTCAAAAGCGGATTATAGCTGTTGTTATCAGTCAAATGCAGATATTTCCCTGGACGGGACAGACGCATTAACTGAATGTAATGTTTCAAATCTGTTGCCAATTAGATTGACTTTTCTCTCAAAATCTGTTTTGATTCCATTCATCAGCCTTCAGCAGTACCCTAGGTAGCTGCATTGTCTGAACACCACTAGATGTAACCATTCCAACGAGCTGTATTGTTATCTAGAGTCCATTTATGTGTCACATTCTTTATTTCTTTTGTTGTTCATTGCAAAGATGAACATGTATATATATTAAAAAAAACAGTTGCAGAGCTAGCCTTTAAATTATTGACATATAAGAAAGCGCAATCAGTTTTTCCATCTAACTCTCATCATTTTGGAGAACTTTTTCCCACAATCTAGAATTATTTATTTAAAGCGTTTGAACTAATTTCATGAAACACCCTACAAGTCTTTGGATCCCTGAAAGTCAGCATGTTATAGTTCAAAAGCTCTTTGCTCTTTATTGCACAGCAGGTGAACAACTTGTTTGCTTGTACGCTGACTGCCAGAATAACATGAAAGGTCAGAAACAGGATTTGGGAGACAGCTGCTCATGCTGTAAATATTGATTGAACTGTAGTGGACCACAGGGAAAACATGTAAATTGTTAAAGTGAACTGTAAACCCTTTAAAGTGGTGAACTTGCTTTAAACATTAACCTGTAACTGCCTGCGATATGAGTAAAGTTTGGTGCTTCCAGGTATTGTACATCTGCTTCCTGTCTTTATGGAAGAGGAATCACAACATACGCTATATATCTATTGTTACATTTTAAGAGCATATGAATTCTTTGCATGTGTTTATATGGTATAGTAGAATATAGCAATGTGTGTGTGTGTGTTTCAGTAAATGTCTAAAAACACAATGCATTGTCCAGAAAGTCTCAGGAGGGATCAGTTTCACGTTCCCTCCTCTTCCTCCTCCTCTTCCTCCTCCTCCACCCTCAGGAATGGATGACATTTCTTACGAGAACAAACCTTTAATTGTCTGCCCCGACGACGTGTAAGAGAAGTGATGCGTTACATTATATCATCGCGCTGCCCAACGCCCCCCGAATGACCCTAGAATCAGTGATTTGGCTAAATAGACCTATTGTTATCCCTATGTTAATCTTAAACTTTCATTCATTGAATGAAATGTGTGATTTTAAGGACGTGCGTGTATATTTTACTGACATCACAAAACCTGATTGAGATTGACACTGGGCCCAGCACCCATCTTTTCCTACAGGCCACAGCCGATGGAAAACATTCACTATCCTGGTTGAGCCTTAAACTATTAGTGCTCTTTTTCCTTTGTTCTTCTATCTTTGTAGCTGCACCAGAGGGGAGAGCAGAAGAGGGACTGCAACTGAGTGACAACACTGACTGAATTACCCTTCACCCCATGAGGGTGCAAGTTTGGGTCAGTTACTATTGACAAGCCTCTGCTGAGCCCTGGAGTAGCTGGAGGGAAGAAGCGAGGCATTGTTGTCTTCTTTGTGCTGCTATTATTGGTCCAAATGTTGCTGCAGTTAGACAAAACACACAACACTACAACTCTGCCAAAGAAAGTAAAGGGAGCATACTCACATTCTCTCGAGAGGGAGGGTGGATGGGGGGGGGGGCACGACTTTCCAGTGACTGACAACTAAATCAGCTGTGGAATTACAACGCTATTTCTCCTTTTGTACATGTTGCCTTACACAAGCCAGGCTCGTATCGGATAACTAATTAGGCAAAGAAAGTAAAGTGCGAAATTCTGCATTGCTGAAAGGTTTGAGAAGGGGAAAACGGCAATGCATTCTCAGACAAGCGACTGTTTGGTGGACCTTATTGATTCCAAGGCAGAGGCAGAGATCAATGAAAAGAAACAGACTGAGACAAAGAGTGGCATTTAAGGGTGGAAAAAGCTGACATTTTCTCCATCACTGTCACAGCAGCAGCCATAAAGCAGCAGCAAATATTAAAACATTTCTCATCTGCGCGGGAGTATTGGCAGCAGAAATTGTTTTCTCCGCGGTGTGATACTCAGGCTGAACTCCCAGTAGAATCCCCGGGGACTGCAGATTGGTGCCTGTGACATATCGGCACCAGCATTTACACACACCTGCCACTCATTCTCAAACAGCCCAGGAGCAGGGCTGTAGAGGGCAGATAGCAGCCGAGGAGGCTGTCGGTTGGACTGCTGTCAAGGTGGGTAGGTGTGGTGGAATTCATCACTGATAACACGCTTGTGTTTGCGGGCCTCATAGAGTGCTTCTATTAGTCAGCAGTGCCCTCAGAGCTTTATGCTGGTTATGCATATGTAATGAGCATGTGTGTCTACTGTATGTGTGAATGATGTTTCTTATCTGTAACCGTGTGTGCTTGTGTTTATTCAGCGCCATTAGTGCAGAGCGCAGGCATGTGGATAAACTATAATGTATGTTTATGTGTGTGCGCTAACCCGATTGTATATAATTATGAGTGTGTCCTGTCCTTCGAGTGCACTCCCAGAGTCTTGAACTCTGAGTGACACGGGTACTGCGGGGTCATATGCCTATTTGTGGGATAAATGATATTATGCTACACTAAGAGAATTACATAGAGGATGTCCCTTGGAGTCACCAGTCTCAGCAATCAGTCATAGTTACTTTGTGCGTCTCTTAAGCCCCTCTATCTGTACTCATCCGCTGGTCTGGAACGGGTGTTAAATGGATCCTAGACCACATCCCATCATTATGAGCTTATGATTTCAGCCTTATGATGAAGAGAGAGAGCGAGAGAGAGCAAGAGGGAGAGAGCAAAATGGAAACAACACAGAAGAAAATTAAGAGAAAGATATAAATGAACAAATACAGAGGATTCATTTTTGCACGCTTTCCATGCGCACAATTGCACATATTTCCCTCATCCTAACTCATAATCCCTTCATCTCATCTCCCTGTTTTTATCTCTCCTCCCATTTGTCTGCTCTCCTGCACTGTCGTTCTAAAACCTGCACTCCCTCCCTCCCGTCCTAGCTGGCAACTCTTCTTTCACCTCCCTCCCTCCTCCCAGCTCCTTGCCTCACTCCTTCACTCTCCCTTGGTGGTATTTGATAGCAGTAAAGCAGGAAGCAGGAGAGCAAACAGCAGGTGAACCCACTTTAATACTCAGCTGTGCCATCTGCTGCGGTCACATGACTGAGCTGCAAAACCCGCTCTAACACCATGATGCCCCATCATACCTGACACATCGATCAATCACGACCAAAGTGCAACAGAGAGAGAAGATGGCGGGAGTGAGAGAGAAAGCAGGAGAGTGAGAGGGAATCAAAGCAAAAGCGTGTCTTATGAAACTCGACCAGTTATGAGTAAAGATATTAGCTTGTTTTGATGGTTTAATCTGGGCTTTTTATTATAATTGAGACGGGTTCTTGAATAAATTCAATCATTTTTGTCCATATATATAATTTAATATACAAAACACAATTTATGTAGTTATCTGCAATTTAAAACGCAAGTTGTTTCTGAAGACAATGAAGCAACATTAATGAAGTAACATTCCATATTTGATTTACCGGTGTAATTTGGCTTTTAAAAATAATGCATAATATACATTAAAATACGAGCTGGCAGCAAACACACAAATAGATGCTAGTGACAGAAATGAAGCCAGAAGGATTCCTATTTCACCAAACAAAAGAACTAATTAAAGGAAAACCAACAAACCTCTTCTGCTTCAATCCAAAGGTCTCGATCGGGTGTGAAGAACACATTCAATTACAGCACACAGTGGCCACAGGAAATGATTTCAGTCAAAGCTGTCCCTACCACAATTAAGCTGTGTTAATTATGTATTTCATTAAGTAAGTGGATTAGAAGCAGTGCTGATGAAATCATAACAGGGTTTGCTGGAGGCCAGGCTGCAGAGAACAGACAGGAAACGACTGATATCTCTCGTTCTTACTTCCACTCTTTTGCTATACCCTGAAATAACCCTATAAATACTTAACACTTTTACCGGCCTATCTAGGTTGTCTTCATTCCTACACAGTCACCTGGTCTCTCTCTGTATCTGCATACCATTTTTGTGTAGGATCATATAGTGTAATTGTGCCATAGATACTGTTGACATCCACATGCTGTTTGCAAGTCCTCTGGAAACGATGAAGTCTCTCAGTCTCATCTAAGCCAGTTCATTACCATTCAGGTGCAAAAAGGAGATAAAGCAAAATGCAGATCGCTCTCTCTGTCTCCCCCTCTTTCACACCCATACTCTCTCACTCACTCACATGCACTCTTTCATTCTATCTCTCTCTCTCTCTCTGCCGTTCTCTGTGTTCTCTGATGTTTTATTTGATATCCCACAATAAAGCCTCTCTTTGAACTGCCATCAATTGTGTATGGATTTTTCCTCTGAGGAGAAACAGAGAGCTGTCTGAAAGGGCTCCAGTCCCGCAGGCTGCCTTCATATTGATGCAGAGGAGTATTGCCATCCTCATTGCTGGATCAATCACTCACGTCACTGTTGTTTTATAGCTGGGGCCACTTCACAGAAAGAAGCCTGACAACATCACCGCAGAGGTTTGCAAAACGATACAGCTCTGATAGTTGAGGAGGGTGGAAGGGGCGGCGGAGAGATGCAGGAGGATTTCGGAGGCAATAGGGGATGAATTTAGATTTTGTAACTGTCACACACATGCACTCGCACATATCTCTCTCTTGTACAGCGGTGGGAGACTCTAGTTTATTGTTTGGTGTAGTTAAGTCAAAGAGAAAGCGGTGAGGCTATGGGATGTTGTCAAAGCATGATGTGATCCGGGTCACCTTGTGGATGCAAAATCTCTGTGCTGTCTAACTCTTTATGCGCGCTGTGTTCTTGTTCAGGTCTTAATGTTTTTTGGATGGTGCTGAGCTTCTCGGTTCACTCTCTTGTAGCACCGAGATGTTAATCAGCTGGTAGTTGTTGATATCTTGAAAAACTTTTAGGTATTTTTTTATTTAAAAAAATAGTGACTGTCTATCCAAATTCCGTTTGCATTGCGGTCGGTAATCAACCCTTTCACGTTTTATACAATTGCACCAGGTTGCTCCACCACAGTGATTGGCTCTCTGTAGCTGTTTAGAAAATGTACAGTTGTACATGTACAGTTCTCTGTTACCAAATGTTTTTGACTTTTCCTGTAATATCAGTAGTACACATGTTGTTTTTTTAAGGGCACATTATTGTGCTTTTTGAGTCCAATCCCAGTTTCTAGCATTTACACCAATGTAAATGAATATTCTAAATGTAAAAAGGTTCAAAGGCCCACGTCAAGCAGCTGCAAACAATAAGTACTGTACCTTTTAAAGCTTTAAAGTTTATGATTTCCCAATGACCCTGACCTCTTCCAGTAAGCTCTAATGTTGATGGCTGTTTAAGGCTGTGATTTACCACTATTATGTGACAAGGGTGTAGTTGACCTGACATAATTTTGGTTGTTCACAGGAATCTTTGAACAGTCTCTTAAAAAGCATCAAACATATGTTTTATATATTTCACTTGGGTCAATTGAACAATTCTGTGTGTTTACAGAAAGATTTCTGTTGAATATAAGATCTTTGGAAAACTTTAGGGAGCCCACGTTCCCAAATCTCTACAGCTGAGCTGGTGAATACAGTGTTGAGGACTGTATTCACCAAGAAAGACTATAATTTTCTTTCATATGAAATGCAATTGTATTGCAGTAATTGCAATATTTTTACAGCTGTAATTTGCTAACCTTTCAGACACAGATCTGGATCATCTGGTCACATTTGACATATTTATATATATTTTAGTTAAGTTAACAAGCCTACTGATTAGCTGGGATGTCATCTAATTTTTTCAAGCTGCTGTCTCAGCAGGGAAAGAGCAGATAGACAGTTAATGGCATTCTCAGTGCACTGTGACTAAAGTCCAGTTTTTGATGTCCTTGGTCCAGTCTCAGCTTGAAACAACCTGTTCACAGCCAGTGAAGGCTGGTCTTTGAGGTCCAGCAGCCAACATTAGAGTCCCTCTACAGCCATAAGTCAGTGCTCTCGCTCTGAACTCTACATGACCTTCCTCTCTACTCTGGTAGACTAGTTGGCTCTGTGGACTCTGGTATCTCCTTGTTGACCTTAAAGAGACAGGATCTCTTTCTTTGTGAATAAATCCTAATTTAAGAGGCCTTCTTTTCCAGCACCTACGAGGTATCAGAGAGGAAAGCATACGAGCAGAAGTTGCAAGGCCTGGCCAAAAAGAAGTTGAAGTCTCCATGTCTCGTGAATGGCCCTTTAATTCCCTCTCCTGACAGAAGGCAATGGCAGCCTGGAGGAGGGTCAGGACACCAGTTGGCATGAATAGACACATTTTTGTCTCATCTCCAACTTTCTCTGCTCTGTGCCTCCACTGACTGTAACATCTCATTTTTTCCCCCAAGCTGGAAGTCTCAACAGCCATTCTCTTGTCATTGGAAGGCGGGCAGGCAGCTCTCTGTCTCTTCACTCACAGATGAATAGAAAACATTGTGCCAAAAGCTTCAAAATCACCAAGCTGTTTTCGATTGCATATAAAACACAGAATTCTCGAACATGTTTGAAAATGACAGGCTGATTGGCTGTGGTCATTTCAGGCTGTGTGGGCCTCATTTTTTCCTGTGTTTCATCAGTGGGTGCATTCATCCATTCAGGATAGATTGAAGCAGTAGCCTTTAATAAAGTCACTAGGCTTGAAAATATATGAATAAAATGACATCCACTGCCTTGGATGGATCAAATTGACTTATCCTGGTAATAGCCCAAGGATAATGCGTGCGTGTATGCGAGCGAGATAGTGTGTGTCTGTGCAGAGAGAGAAAGGAAAAAGAGAAAAGGGCAGAAACAGAGATGGATATAGTGGTAAGACAAAGGCAGGAAAGAATATCAGAGAAATAAAACAAACTTGACCTAAGGGGACAGAATTCAATGAAAACCTGCAGCTGGACACATGGCTTTGAATCTTATTTGTATTGGTGAAAGTGACCCATCTCAGGCGCAAGCATTATTAGGGATTGCTAGGAAGGAGAAAAACAAAGCCATTAAAGGAGAGAGCACAAGAGAAAGAGTGACAAACTTGATCCTAACAAAGTTAAAGGGTTATTCAACACAAAACATCAAAATTATGAGTCCAATTTCTCCAATTCTGCAGCAATTTGATCGCGCTGAGCCACTGAGGATTCCCAAATCCAATGATAGAGCAGAGGAGGCGTTGAACAAAAGGAAAAGAGTTGAAGAAAAAGGAACAGTGATGACAACAAAAGTTTCACGTTTCAGTCAATTATAAGAAAAACACCCTCTCTCACACACGCAATCGAGAATCTTGACCCATTATACTGCTTTCCCATCATTTCCCCTACTTTTTCATCCTTGTTTGGCAGATGCGTGTCAGACCGTGGCTTTGATGGAGTGGTTGTGTACCACAATAATGACAGTCAGAAGCGATGGCTGTACAAGGAGACACATGTCTGTTCTCCGTTCTTCAAACATCCAGCTTAAACTCCTGCTATGTGTGAATAAAGAGGACAGGAAGTGGCAGTTTGGCAGCTCCAACCAGGAGTGTCACTCCCAATTGCGTCCCCTGCCAGCTCCAGACACATCGCGCGGCCGAAGAGGTCATGGGTCTGACTCCTCTTTCTCTCTCCCGTTTTTTCCCTCTCTTTCCTTTTCTCCCCTCTTTCATCGGTTTTCCAGGACATTCCGTTTCAATGCCACCTATGTGTCGCCTCACAGTCAAGAAGAAGACAGAATGATGTACGGAAGACACAAGCAAGAGCGACGGCGGCACATTGTTTGAACGCTCCGATAAAACATGAAGCTTGTCTTGTTAGATTACCCTGATACCCTGTGTCAAAATCTCTGCCATGTCTTCGTGAAGCAGAGAAGCAGATGTCCTGAGTTTGCCTTCCTACTCTGGACAGAGCCGTCAAGATTTGCTCATGAAGGACAAGGAAGACAGCAACAACGGAAGAAATTAGTTATCCGAGGTTTAGTTTTTTCTGTTTTGATGACAATGAGTGCTGAATGACTTTTTTTGTTCCAGAATATTGCTTTCTAGAAAAACACACAGCTTAATATTATTATTTTTTTTTTTAAAAAGATCCATATGCACATAACAGTCTGTCAAGCTGCCTTTTCTTTTAAGCATCACTTCCTTACTTGCCTTAATCTAAAATTTGGACAGTGACATTTAGTTAAAGACAAATCCCATTAAACATGTCAGTTTTACATAGCTGAAAATACAATACCAAACGGCTCTACTGCCGTATGCAATTTTTAACAACAGTATTGTAGTGTTGAGTATTATTTTAAATATTAAACTTTGTTAAACTGTACAAGAAAAAAAATTAACAGCAATCATTTTGACACGAAATAAATGAAATAATACTTAAGAGGAGGTGTTACTAATGACATTGATTAGGGTTCAGTAATATTTAGGTGCAGAGCCTTAATTAATATCGTGAGTGACATTTGTGTTTACCTACAATTTCATGTCAGAATGGCTGCAACAAATGACATTTATGAGTGCATTACAATCCAGGCTCCTGGATTTAAAAGTGAACCCACTGTGATTTGTACAATGCTGTGCAAAAGTCCTGAGTCGCCCTTATTCTTTTAATATTTTCGCTTCAAAGGAGACAAACTTTCTGGTATTTTTTAACATGGTCTTGAGCAGGAGTTTTCGGGGATTTCTGAATGCTTTCTGTTTTTGTTTTGTTTTTTTACGTTTAGCTGCTTTTCCCTCTCATTTTCAGTCCAGTCCTTGTACCTGACTATTTACAGAAGAGTTTTTCTTTTTTTAGATAACCTAGTTTGGCAGGCATAAAATTTTAAGTTGATTACCAAAATGTGATTAACTGAAAACTTGGCATCTTGGCTTCCACAGAAGATGAACAATAGCTTAAAGTCATACCTTTAAGAATTAAGAAAACATCAGGCAAAAACCTGACACAGAACCTAACAGATGCATCTGACCATTCAGTTGCTCCATCAATAGTTCTAATGAAGCCTCATCAGAAACGGTCTCAGTGGACGTGCAGCCGTCAAAAAGGCATTCTTTAGGAAGGGAAAGGCCGAGATCAGTGACAACATCTTATGAAAAGGAGGAGAGATGAATCCAAATTTTAAATGTTTGGTTCAAATCATCGTCAGGCTTACATCTAACTGTAAAACACAGTGAAGGCTCTGTCATGGTTTGGGCTGAATTTCAGCTAGCACTGTTGGGGATCTTGTCAAAACTGATGGAATCATGAACGCAAAAAAGTACCATCAGATTTGCATGCAGTACCGTCTGGAAAGCGTTTGACTGGCAACAGCTTCAGCAATGGTGTCAGACACATAGCTTGAAGCAGTAAAAACATACCCATACTCTGTTTTTGCCTTATTTAGTCTAGTTCCATCTATGTTTGAATATGTCTAAATAAAAGCCGCACCTAATTTTCCCCATAACATATAAAGAAATGAAGGGATCTAAAAGTGTACAATACTGTAGCTGAATAAAATATTATTCTGCTGTTGAATAACTGCTAAAGTCTCCCAGCACAATTCCTTATTGCTGCTTTTATTAATTAAAACAAAACAAAAAACAACAACAAAAAATTATAGACTTTAGCAGAATGTTAAAGAGCAGCTTAGTTACACTGTTACCTGTAGTTACAAATCATATACTCAGTCAATACAAGACAAACATTCATAGTGTTACTTGCACCGATCACTTCTGACCCAAAGGTGTTTTTATGGAGCAGGCACATTCACTGGGGTCTGTTGAGAAAAGGAGTCTTCTGTTCTTTGTTCTTCAGGTAAGACAAAACAATTGGAACACATCCTCACCCTTGAAAACCACAGGTACCCCAGTACATGTCAATGTGTGGCTGCTGCGCTTACAGCCATAATGTCCACCTGAGATGACCGCATTACAGACCCCTCCCCTTTTTCGTACATCATACAGATGTAAGGGTATAAAATCTGCCTAACATCTAGCTTGGGGCTCACTAAGATTACTTGACACATGTGAATACCTAAATATTTGATTTTTTTTTTTGCCATATTGAATGTTATTATCCAACCAGTGTTGGGAAGGTTACTTTTAAAATGTATTCCACTACAGATTACAGAATACCCCAAAATGTATTTTGTATTGCATTCCGTTACGTTACTCAATGAGAGTAACGTATTGTGAATACTTTGGATTACTTAATATACTGTCATGCTCTTTACAACTACATGAATGTACTCGCCATACCAATACCAACTAGACTTTTAAATCTTAATATAAAATAAGTAACAGTAGGGTGGACATGGGTAAGGCTGCACTTTTTGCAGCACTCTCGTATAGAAAACTATTCCGCGCGTATAAAACAGGTCCGTAGTAAAGGGACCTCTGGCTAATATGTCAGATTCTGTGTCCGGCTCGTAGCCGAAAACTAGCTTTACTTTGTTGTCCGGGTCAACTCTGCTAGCGAGAGACAGAGAGAGGCGTTGAAAGGCTGCTCCAACGGAGCTTATTGTTTCGGAGGAAAACAGGAACACAGTGTACAGTCGAGTCTTAACAGCTTACTTACAACTGGGCTCGTCAGGCACTCTGTTTGGCTGCAGTGGTTATTATTATATTTACATGCTTCCATCTCCTGTTTCTGCTCAGTGACAGCTCGGACTTTTCTCCTTTTTCTCCCTCCCTCGCGCTCACAGACATAACGGGTATGGCAGTCCATTCTCCCTGCAGCACGGACTACACTGCCCATGATGCTGCATTCTTTAGGGCGATGCCTGTAACACTCTGCCTATTGCCTTCATATTAAAGAATGTTTTGAATAATAATTTAAAAAAATATTTCATTATGCGGTTGCAAGTAGAGGTGGCCTGTGAGATTGAGACACAGGCATTAGAGCGTTTTAATGCCTGTTTTGTTTTGTTTCCACCGGCATGGAATTACCAAAAATAGAGAAGGCACACCCTAACATATGAAAAGGAAAAGACCGCCGTGTAATCCATTTATTTCAACAAAGTAACATGTATTCCGTTACTCCCCAACACTGTATCACTTTTTTGCCTGGGCGGGTACTTCTTCATCAGTTGGCCACGGACTTTTGGTCGTGGAGGAGGTCTGGCTGTGGTGTATCGAAATTGGTTTCACTGTCGCTCACTGATGGTTGAAAATTTTTCATCGTTTGAACTACAGCTGGTTAAAATTGGAATTAAAGATCTGTGTTACTGTACTGTAGTTTATCGTCCACCTGGACCTAACCGTCAATTTTTAAAGGAATTCAGTGACTTTTTATCTTCCATCTTGAAGTTGTCCACATTGTTAATAATTGGGGATTTTAATACACACATTGATGATGACTCTGACCTCTTTGCCAGAGGTTTTCTTAGCATCATGGACTCTTTTCATTTCACACAGCATGTGTCTGGCCCCACCCACACCAAAGGACACACTCTGGACCTCGTTTGTACTATTGGTTTAACCATTGACTGTATTATTTCTGAGGATATTTTTGTTTCAGACCATCATTGTATTATATTTAATTTGTCTTTTTATTAGCCTCCTTCTCCTGTACGTCGTGTTTTTAGCTTGCGCGTCTTAGATTCTTCTACTGCTGCTAAATTTTCTGACATTTTTAATTTGGTTCTGCCTGCTTCTAATGATGTTGATTTATTAACAAATCTTTTTAATAATTATTGTCTTTCTATTTTAGATCATATTTGCCCTATTAAAACAAGACTAGCCCCTGTTACAAAACCCTCTCCCTGGATAAACGACAGCATTCGCTGTTTAAAGCGTGTCTGTCGTAAAGCTGAGCGTTTGTGGAGAAAGACTCGTTTACAGGTTCATCTCCTTCATTTAAAAGACCTTTTAGTTTCTTTTAGTGCTTCAATTCGTGGTGCAAGGGCTGCTTATTTTTCAAACCTAGTCTGTAGGAGCAGAGGTAACCCCAAGGTTTTATTTGACACTATTAGGGATATTGTTGCTCCGGTTTCTGCTGCTGTCCCAATCTCTTCGAATGAAGACTGTGAAAACTTTCTTTCTTTCTTTGTTGAAAAGGTTAGCAATGCAAGGAGCAACATCTCTCCCTCCATGTACCATTTGCCTGCTCCGATTTTACTTAAGCTTGTCATATTTGAAAGATTTTTACCAAATCAAATCAAATCAAATCAAATCACCTTTATTGTCACATCACATGTGCAGGTACACTGGTACAGTACATGCGAGTGAAATTCTTGTGTGCAAGCTTCACAAGCAACAGAGTTGTGCAAAATACAATAACGTGCAACAAGCAAAATATAAAATGGTTAATCTAAAAAGTAATAAATATATGTACCATATATAAAGGTATATACATTACTGAATGTGTGTACTAAATATGTTTTTTTCGTGTGTGTGTGTGTGTGTGTGTGAGTGTGTATATACATGTTTTACAAATGAAATAGAGTAAACAATAAAATAAGATATATAAAATATAAAATATACAGAGGTAGGTATGTGCAAAACAGTGGCATTAATGTACAGTATGGAGTGCATAATGTTGAAGTTCCAGTAGTGAGGGTGAGGTGTCTATGACGTGTTCAGCAGTCTGATGGCCTGGTGGAAAAAGCTGTCTCTCAGTCTGCTGGTACGGGACCGGATGCTGCAGAACCTCCTTCCTGATGGAAGTAGTCTGAAGAGTTTATGGCTGGGGTGACTGGAGTCCTTGATGATCCTCCCCGCTTTCCTCAGGCACCGCTTCCTGTAGATGTCTTGGAGGAGGGAAGCTCACCTCCAATTATCCGTTCAGCACACCGCACTACTCTCTGGAGAGCTTTGCGGTTGTAAGCGGTGGTGTTGCCATACCAGGTGGTGATGCATCCAGTGAGGATGCTCTCAATGGCACAGCGATAGAAGGTCCTGAGGATGCGGGGGCTCATGCCGAATCTTTTCAGTCTCCTGAGAAAGAAGAGGCGCTGCTGCGCCTTCTTCACTGTCTTGTTTATGTGTACTGACCACGAAGATCCTCAGCCAGATGTACACCAAGGAAGCGGAAGCTGCTCACTCTCTCCACAGCGGGGCGCCGTTGATGGTGATGGGGTGTGTGCTCCTCTGCACCTCCGGAAGTCCACTATCAGCTCCTTTGTCTTTGCGACGTTGAGGGTGAGATGGTTGTCTTGACACCAGTGGGTCAGGCGCTGACCTCCTCCCTGTAGGCTGTCTCATCACCGTTGGTGATAAGACCCACCACTGTAGTGTCGTCCGCAAACTTCACAATGATGTTGGAGTTGTTAGTGGCCGTGCAGTCGAGGTGTAGAGTGAGTACAGGAGAGGGCTCAGTACACACCCCTGTGGAGCACCAGTGTTCAGTGTGATGGGGGATGAGGTGGTGCTGCCCAGTCTGACCACTTGGCGTCTGTCAGACAGGAAGTTAAGGATCCAGCTGCAGAGGGAGCTGCTCAGTCCTAGATCCTGCAGTGTCCTTACCTGAGTTGTTGAAGCTGGTTACTTCAATGAAATCATCCTCTTGCCCCCTCGATATTTTATCGGGGTCTTTGTTTAAAAATGTTTTTAAGTTTATTAAGAACACTAGGACCAATTGGTCCTAGTGTTCTTACAATTATTAATGCATCTCTGCTCTCTGGTCAGGTCCCTGTTTACTGTAAAAATGCTGTCATTCACCCACTTTAAAAAACAAAACAAAACTTGATGCTTCTTTGCTTTCCAGCTACAGACCCATCTCAAAATTGCCTTTTATTGCCAAGATTTTAGAAAAGGTTGTGGCCAAGCAACTCACGGTTGTTCTAGATGAACACAACGTTCTTGATAAATTTCAATCTGGCTTTCGTAAGGCTCACTCTACCGAAACTGCACTTGTCTAATGATATTTTGATGAATTATGATGCTGGACTGTTTTGATGTTGCTGGACCTGACCTCTGGTTTTGACACTGTTGATCATCATATTTTGTTAGATAGATTAAACCACTGGGGGTGTATCGGGTACCGCATTGGAATGGTTTAAATCCTATTTGTCTAATCCAGTGGTTCCCAAACTTTTTTTGCCAGGCCCCCCTTTGTTTTACAAGAAAAATGTTCGCGCCCCCCCACAAACACATAGTAAACAATTAAGCAAATACAAGTAAACGGCAATAAATTACAGGTAGTAATAAAATATACTACTAACTCTTTTACGCTACGTCCACACCTACACGGGTATTTTTGAAAACGCAGCTGTTTCTATGCGTTTGGGCTTTTCGTCAACACGTAAACGGCGTTGCGATTCACCGAAAACGGAGATTATTTAAAACTCCTTTTTGCGTTTATGTGTGGACGAGGATTACAGAGTTAAATCACGCAACGTCAAAGGTATGTGCCTCTTTTCACGTCACGCTGTGCGCCACGTTATTGTTTACATGAGATGAATTGCAGAATGGCAGATAGAGACAAAATACTGTTACTGTTAATCTGACTATCTGCAGGTTTTACACGCTTACATATACACACGCAGTTACTGTCCCTGCATTTAGAAAGGCAGAGGCGTCACGGTGTGATTATTTTACGATGTAGTTGTTTTTTTTCCTGTGTAATAATATTCAACATTGCTGTCAATACATTTTTCAAAAAATGCCTCTCTGTGCAAAATGGGTTCAAAAACAAAAACAGCTGTGGGATACTGTTTGTCCGTGATTTGAACCGGGGGAATTACGGCAGGATCAGCCTGATATTATTTGTATCCCGCTGTAACTTTACTGCATAAAGAGCTAACATGTCCAAAATGTCAGGAGTAGTTATTACAAGAAGTGTTTGTGAACTAAAAATGAACATTGTTGGATACTGTTTGTCCGTGATTTGGAGAGCCCAGCGCGTGGTCCCGACGCAGGGAAAACTATTTGCAGGGGAGACCTACCTTGGCACTTGTGCAGGTGAAGCCAAAGGGAAGACATGCTTCACCATATTTTCTAGTCTTTGGCTTGGAAGGAAGTTGGTTTGGAAACATATTTGGCGATGCTTCATCTCCTGCTTTGCGTTTGTGTGGGAGCCCCGTCAAAGACCTGTCCATTATGTTAGCAGTGTCCAAGCCTTCTTTTTTTTTTCTTTTCATACCGCGCCCCCCCTGCAATGGCTCTGCGCCCCCTCTAGGGGGCGGGCCCCACACTTTGGGAACCTCTGGTCTAATCGATCTTTCTCTGTGGCTACCTCTAAGTTCAGATCCTCCGTCAGCTCTCTCGCCTATGGGGTGCCACAGGGCTCTGACTTGGGACCGTTATTGTTTCTGTTGTATTTACTCCCTCTTCTGCAACTTCTTAGCTCTTTTTCTGATATTTCATATCATTGTTATGCAGATGATATTCAGCTATTTATCTCTTTTAGGCCACCTGATGTTTCTAAGCTCCAAATCTTGCAGTCCTGCTTTGATTCCATTAGAGATTGGATGGCTGATAATTACTTTCAGCTAAACGCTGATAAAATGGAAGTCATTGTCTTTGCTCCTGAGAAATTTGTTCCCCTCGTGGTTAAAAATCTAGGCCCTCTTGCTTCTTATATTAAACCCTCCATTAGGAACCTTGGTGTTACATGTGACCCAGCTCTGACGCTGGACACAGACGTTAAATCTTTGGTTCGCTCTTGTTTTTACCATTTAAGAAACATTGCTAAGCTGAGTCCCATTGTGTCATGCTCCGAATTGGAAATGATTATTCATGCTTTTGTTTCATCCCGCTTAGATTATTGTAATTCCTTGTTTACTTGCTTAAGTAATGCCTCCCTGGAAAGACTGTAGGGTGTTCAAAATGCTGCTGCTAGGCTTCTGACAAAGCATCACAAACACTCACATGCCACTCCCCTGCTGATTCAACTGCATTGGCTCCCTGTCAAGTTCAGGGTCCATTTTAAGATTATAATCATGACCTATAGGGCTCTGCACGGTGTAGGTCCAACTTACATCGGTGATCTTTTTCTTCCTTATCGCCCCAGCAGGTCCCTGAGGTCTTGTGACCAGGGCTTGCTGGTTGTCCAGCATACAAGGTTAAAAACAAAAGGTGACAGAGCGTTTGTATCAGTGGCTCCCAGACTCTGGAACTTGCTCCCTTTGAGTTTGAGACCTATGGACTCAGTCATTTCTTTTAAAAAGCAGCTAAAAACCTGTTCAAAATCTGTTTAAACTTGCTTTTGGTTTATTTTGTTTGTTTGAGGTTTTATGTCTGTTTCTGCTTCTGTAAAGCACTTTGTGATTTTATCTTGAAAGATGCTATATAAATAAAATTTTACTTACTTACTTACTTATCCAACATTCTAATGTGCAAAAGTCTTGAGTCGCCCTTCATTTCTTTATAATTTGCTAGAAACATTGTGAAAAATCTGCAACATCTTCTTGAATGTTGACTACCTTTTGACCCCAAATTCCAGATAGTTTTGCATGGTGGATCAAGATCATAATTCTATCAGTTTTGTTAAGGTCCCCAACACAGCCACAAACCATGACAGAGACTGGCTGTACCTAATACTTTTGTACCAGTCTCGTGACCTCCAACACTGGATTGGAAATAAAACTTCAAAGTTGGATTTACCACTCCATAAGACCTGTTGCTACAGATTTTCAGTCCAGCAATACCTCACCTTTTCCTCGCCTACTTAAGAATGGCTTTTTGACAGCCACACTTGCACTGAGACTGTTTCTGATTAGGCTTTATTAAAACAGTAGATAGATCAGCTGAAAGGCCAGATGCATCTCTTAGGTCCCGTGTCAGGTCTTTGCTGGATTTGTTTCCTCTTTCTTCAGGATATGACTTTCAGATACTGTTTATCTCGTGTAGATAATTTTTCAGGCTTGCCAGTTCTTCTTTTGTCCCCTACATGTCCAATTTCCTCAACTTATATAGAGAAACACTGCACAGCATGCTGAGAAATGCCAAATGTGAGGTTATTGGCTATTTGGGAATGGTCTTCTTGGTGAAAATATACTGTTTCTATGCCTGTCAAACATCATTATCTTTGTAATAGATTTAACTAAAGAAGAGGGAATAAATGATGTGCTTTTGTAACAGCTACTAGTGACTTAGTACCTAAAGATACAATTTAAACTGGTTTGTTGATAAGTTGTCTGTTTTGTACAGAGACAACACTGGTTTATCCCTTGAGTTAGGTGCCCTTTTTATGCTTGAATGATTCATAGGTCAGCATTAAGTGGTTCAGAAAAAATGAAAATTGTTAGGTACAATACCTGGACTCACAATGTCCAAAAGAAAAAGAAAAAAACTTGGGAAAAGTCTTGGGCACTACCGATCAAGACCACTTTCAAAAATTCAAAAGAAGCCTTGCACCATTCTAGCAAAAGATAAAGAAATGAGGGGCGACTAGAGACTTTTGCACAGCACTGTACATGTGACAGAAGATAAAGTATATCATGATAGGTTAACTTTAAATCCTGGAGCCTGGAATGTAATGCACTCATAAATGTCATTTATATCTGATAAGAAATGGTTCTAGATAATGATATGCCTTTGCCAAACAGAAGGGAAGTCAAATGGATTTTGATTCCACTCCAAATCATTCAGTAGCTTTCCACTAATGTAACTTGATCAGAGCACTCTCAAACCCGAGCTCTGTGAAATGACAGTTGAGATTAATTTTGTCAGCCTTGTAATCGCGCCTTATTGATGTGTTTCCTGTGAAATGGCACATCGGAAAGAGCATCTTCAGCCACGGGGCAACTGTGTTTCATAGAGTAGTCATGGATGGACATTTGATGTTGACCTCTTGATCGCACACCTTCATATCATCAGGCAGGCACGCACACACACTCGCAGGTAATGCTCTATTATGCTGATTTATTGAAGGTTAATTTAATCACTCTTGTAATACCTGACCAGAGGGTGTTCTTACCCGTGAAAAACCCAAGTAGCAGGAAAAAAAGGAGCAAAACATGACAACAAATCAAAAAGTGATTTCATGAAGGTGGCACTAGAGACAGGCCAATCCATCAGAAGGGTGGCAGAGTGTGGACGTGTTGCCACGCGTGGTGCCAGGCGAGGTGCCAGGCGGTCCAAGGCACATCCTCCATGCCAGAGCCCCGAGGCTGAGTGTCCTCGTCACAAGGACAGAGAGGTCGTTAGGACCAACTGCACTAAATCATATACCTCCTCCCACCCACTGTCGTGGCCAACGAAGCAGGTTGATGCAGAAATACTGGGAGAGGCAAAGCAGCTACTGGTGGAATCCGCTGGTTTGTTACAACTAATGCACATCATACCCTCTTATTCCAATTGATACAGTGATCTATGATGTTGTTATGACACTTCCCCTGCTTTTGAGAGCACCCCAATGTCAACAAGGCTTTACACCCAGTGAATGATTCCTCCTAAATGCATTTTAGAGTTTTGCACAAATACATTTTCAGAGCTAAGTAAACAATGCGGGCCATTATCTAGATGTATTGTTTATGCATTTTGAGCTCCGTGGCTTGGATGAGCAAGTGAGCGAGAGAGCAGCAAAGAGAGGGAAGGAGAGACAAAGAAGGAGCGAGAGAGAGAGAGAGAGAGAGAGAGAGAGACTTTCTCCAAAACACATCAGTTCTGTGAGCAGCACTGGCAGATTTTCCATTCAGTCAGCATTTTTCTTTACATGCTGAACAGATAGCTAAAGGTACCACTTAATGTGATGGGAGACAGGATCTAATGGATTGATACACAGGTTTTGACATGCTATTTGAGCATGGAGCTCGCTATAATTGGTCGTGTCATTGTGCATTAAACTAACAATATATAGAGTACTGCCCTGAGACGAGTGTCTTTAGCAAATCTGTCAGATATCACACCAAAATACCTCTGACAGCTATCTCAGGCAATGCCAGAGCACTGCAACACAACGGCATGAAAACTTGCACCCACTAAAGAAGGCACATTTGGAAATCCAGACACCTTAAACTCACCTCTTTGTCTCTTTGAATGTTGTCTGCTTTCCAATCTCTGTACCGCTTGGGTTCATCATCGTGGCATTTTGTGGATAACTCAAACCTGTTATATACTGCGACTTTCTTAATATGAAAACAGTTCCTTTTTGCACAAATGTTGGCAGGCCACGACCTCTATATCGCTTGTCACAGACGCGTTCGACTCCTCCCATACATTAGCGACACGGATTAGGGTCCGAGGTGAAGCCAACTCTACCCATGACTCCTGCGCTGCTGTCAGAAGACATTGTATCATCTTTGGTATGGAGGCTATTTGAATTGGCAACACTTCGTACATTGTCTTCCGTCTCATCACGCAAGGAGATGATGGGGTGGGGAGCTGATTGTAGCCAGCAACATCACATATTATGTCAGGCCAAGACAAACCTAGACAAAAACGATTTTTTTGTCCTTTAAATAATTTTATCTCCATGACCTGTTGATATTTTAACATTTTCTCTGATTAAAGTGAACACGAAGAAGGCCGGCTTTTTTTTCCTACAGAAATTGCAATTTACGAATTTCCAGAAACACATACTTGTGCATAACATTGTGGCCTGGATCCGCTTAACTGTTCATGCACACTGAGACAGGAGTGATATATATCACTGTGCTCTAAAGACATCCACCACTATTTTGGCAGCCATTTTGTTTTCCTAAATACATAGTTTCTCCTTCTCAGCTGTCTGTCTGCTGGCACTGTCAGCCACTCTTGTGTGATTGGTCTGATGGTCTTGATGCTCATCACTCTGTCAGGCTAGGCTCGCCTTTCATTAGTCTGGGCCCCTCCATCCGCCACACTCACACAAATCACATTGACATCCAAACTCCTCAGATCCACAGAGCAATTTAACTGATATTCATTAGAGGGATGACAAGAGCTGATGGGAGATCTGTGGAGTGGAGGAGTGGGGGGACTCATTGTCCTCCTATCCTATCCCTGTCCTGTCCGCCTCCTTCCTTCCCCCTTCACTGCTGACTTTGTTTTAGGAGCATCGAGGCGCATCGGCGTCTGTAACTACCCAACCCTCAAGGAAAGTCAAGACAAAAGAACAATGGATAACACATCTAATCTCCTCTTTATTATTGCAGAAAAATACAACTGAGAGGAGGTTTGTGTTCTTCATTCTAAATAATTGGCTTTAGTAAAGCTGCTCCTTCTACATTGCTCTCAAGCAGCCACTATAATGCTCATTCAAGCAGAAGTCCAATCATTTAGCCTTCTCCCTCCAGCCCCTCATTAACCCCCAAAGTGTCAACCATCTCATTAATGTCCCCCACCATCCTCACCCCAAGTCCATCACTAAGCCCAAAGCGTTATCAACACATACAGTGGTGAAAAAAAATTGATCACGTCTGAGAGGTAATTTTATATCTGCGAGGACTCGGTAAGCTCTGAAAACTCACAAGATATTCAATAAGGCCGCTCAGCCTTTTTCATTTGCATTATCAATGGCTACCGGCCCGAATCCCATCTTTCAATTATCATCCTTTGTTAAGGGCTTTATTCTGCTTGTCAGATGTGAGTCATCGCTGGGTTCTCCCACAACGTTTCACCAATGTATCCTAAACGTCGGAGGGCTGGGAGCAAGTCTGAGGCGGTAATGAGTTTGTGTGAGAAGACGGGGTCAGGACACAGTGTGTGTGTGTTAATTAATCTGTTCCCGGGTGGGAGGAACTGAAGCGAGATGATGAGATTTAAGAGAGTAAATGGGTGTGCTGCACTCGAGCTGTCCTCTGCTGAGTGAACGAGCAGGGTTAGAGGCTGGGCAAATGGCCGTCGTCATAGTAACCATATAACTTCCCCAGCCCTGAGTCACTTAGTCAGTCAGTCATGACAAGCAAAGGTGGGAACATCAAACACAAAGAACATGATGTCCCCAGGCGTCTTCAAGTAAGACTAAGGTAGCTGGTCAAAAATGGAAAGAGTAAATATGAGTGTTCCAGTGTGTGTGTGTGTGCACACGCGCCTCCATCACGCCTGCTGAAAAATATTAAAAAAACAAAAAAAACAACACTCTCATTATATGGCACTGAGCCTGAATTGTGACTACTCTGATAGCATCAACACCTGCCAGTAATATTGTTAGATCCAAAAGCCTGCTTTGAGGGAATAGCACCTGTCTGTGCATTCTGCACCACTGTCAACTTGTCTCAGTGTGCGTATATAGGATCTGCTTTATTTTTTTCAAGGGACAGTCTTGGAGTCCAGGTGTGTGCCAGATCTGCTGTCTATGCCCAGGGCTCCTGATGGCATCCAAGCCCCCGTGGTAATCAGCCCACTCTGCCTGCTGTTGCAGCTCGCCTGCCTCCTCCTCCTCCTCCTCCTCCTCCTCCAGTGGCTCGTTTCAGAAACATCTGGTGGTTTACATGCAGCACACACCACCTGCCAGACGCCTTGCAGGCAGTGGCACCGCTTGCACCTCTACAGTCCGCTCCACAACAACGCAACAACATAGAAATCACCGCGAACACTTGACAAATTGTGGTTGTGGAGACAACTGCACTGGAAAATGTTGAGTTTTAAAGTTCTGTGTAGTGTATCTGCAGATGTATCCTGGTGAGCAGCTGATTTGTAAAGGCTTACTCAAAGTGGGACAAAAGAGGGGAGGGCTGAGGTTCTCTTTTTTCGGCAACATTTCAGCCAATACTGTGATGTTTGTCTTCGTTAAATCCACCCTGATCAACAAATATAAAAGAACACAATGTATTTTTGCAGCAATTAATTTGATTTAATCATAGAAGCACAAGGCATTAACATATCTGTATTGTTTTTTTTTTTTATCAAATAACATTTATAAAACTATTGTGCAAAACAGTGTCCTTTTTAATCTTCTTCAAAGGCTCTGCACCAGTGGATAGTCATAGTCCTCTTAAATTAGGAAATATAACAAGTATGCATAATTTAAACAGCAAATCATAAGCTTACACACTATATGTACATTTTTACACAGACCTGGATTTTAAGTGCCCCTTAATCAGTGATAAAGAACAAGGCAGCTTTTACAATCAGCAAGAAAACAAGACCGCACAGAGAAAACTATAAAACAAGCAATGAACTTCTGCTGTTTGGCAGATTCTTTAAAGGAGCTTTCCCAGGCATTTGGCTGTTTTAATGTGTTGATGACCAGTTTGGAAGGGCATTTTAAAATCTAGACAGGATAGGACTGTACAAATGTAACAGTAAAACATGCAGTCTACCAGCAAACCGAAAGCAAACTCACAAAAATACAAAATAAATACAATAAAATTAGTACATTTCAAGTCAATAGTTGACTCTCAAGTCAAAAGATTCACTGAAATAATCGTGAAATAATCCGTCTCACAAAGGTGAACACAGACTGAGGGAGCTGAATAGCTTTGACCTACAGTATATTTTAAAGTGAAATAAATGTCTTTTGAAATACAGAGAAATCAGAAATGTGTATAGGCTGAATAGATGTAAACACCTTGTGCTGAAATTTTTAACAGTAGTTCATGGCAACTTTGTGCATTACCACACTTTTCGAATATTTTGTTTTTCATTTTATCTTTTTTAACAGTCTGTCATTCTACATATGTTTTACAGTATTTCTACTGCTAAGAGGGATTTAACATTTCTCCGTCTCACACACGTATAGCAGATGGTCCTCTGGAGACTTCCCATGGCTCTTGCTGAGGTGAAGCTTGATGGCATGCTTAGTGGCAAACTTACGGACACAGAGCTGGCAGCGATAAACTCCCCCATTACTACTGCAGTCATCTTGCGACTGTGGAGGAAGAAAGGACTCCAGGGGCACTACTTTCTCAGTGAGAGTCTGAGAGTCCCTGACAGTCTGTTTGGGAGACAGCTTGGCCAGGTCCCTGATTCTGAACCCCAAGTGGGCTTCCAGGTGGCATACGTAAGCTGCTGGGGTTCGAATCTGCGAGGCACAGTCACTGCAGAAGAATATAGGTTGACCGGAATCTAGGTTCTTGAGGAACTTCGTTCTGCCCGTTCTCCGTAGCTGGTACTTCACGTTGGCCAGCCAGTGGCTGATGGTGGTCATGGAGAGACCCGTGAAACGAGATATGTGCATTCTTTCTTGTGGGCTGAGGTCATTAATGATATATTTCCCCTCTGACGTCTGCCTCAAGCTCGAGGCAAACTGGGCCTGCAGAAGAAGGAGGTGCTGTGGGTTCCAGTTGGAGTGACGACCCTTTCGTTTGTGGCCATGCAGGGACACGTCATCATCGTCATGGGTAGAGCCCACAACTTCAGTTTTATCCGTCACACGTGGGCGTGACGCCGACTTTGTGACATGGTGGGACTGTGTAAGGTTTCTCAGCATGTCTGAGATATCCGACAATGCATTTTCGTGTAGAGGGCTGCTGGATGTGTATGGAGAGACCACTGTTAGCTTTGCAGGAGTAACAAGAGAGATGGGGGAGACTGAGGAGGCTGTGGATGATGGCGTTAGAGGAGCTGAGTTTACAGAGTCCCCTCGATCACTTTTCCCTTTTGTAAGGTCCATGGGTTGGTCATCATTTGGCTGGCAAAAGCTATTGTTATTAGCTACACTTTCTTGCTTTTTGGTCTGTGATGGAGGAGCAGCCACAGCGGCCTTCTCAGCCATGCTCTGGCTGAGCCTAGAGAGGAGACTCAAGGGATCTTGGTTTGGCAAAGAGGGCTTGGCTGCTTTCCCCAAGTGAATGTTCATTACTGACTGAAGAGCACTTAGAGGGTTGACAAAGGGCTGCTCTGGAGGAGTGTGACCAGTGATAATGGCGGTGCTGCATCTCAGTGTAGAGGCAAGCGGGGATTTCACTGCTGCTTCTCTCTTGGGTTCGGTTGCTGGAGATGCTCTGTCACCATGGCTTCCCCTGTCGCTATTGGTTGGGGTAACTTCCCTCCATTCCCGAGGCGAGTCTGCCTCCCCTCCCTTGTGTGATTCTCCAGCCTCACTGCTGCAGGGGGAGAACTGGTTCTCCCTCTTTGGAGATAACTGCTTAACTCTTTGTTCTACTTTTGCTACTTTCTCAGTCACTTTTTTCACTAAGTCTTCCATTGCCTGAAAGTTGTTGCTGGGAAAAAGTGATGACTGACTAAGTGGTGGGGAAATGAGGGGCTGGTTCTTGGCAAGGGAGGACGGCGCTCCATCGCCTCCATTGAACAAGAACTTCATTTGTGAATTCTTTTCCATGCTTCCTTGCTTAAGGGCACTGGGGAACTGGTAGGCAGCATGGATGCTAGGATAGCCTCCCCAGCTTGGATTGCCACTCTGTGCCTTATTGATGGCTGATGTCACAGTGTTTTCCAGTGATTTCAGAATATCCAATCCCCCTTTAGGGCTTTCCTTCAGGTCCTCTTCGGTAAGGTAGTTATATTTCGAAATGTCGTATTTTTCCTCCCTCTCAGTATCTTCCTCCTTACTAACAGTAACTGCAACTTGCTTTTCATTTCCTACTGCCTCCTGCTTAGTGCATTCCTCCTCAACCTCCTCTTTCTTGATCTCTCTGAGGGGAGGGGAGGTGGCCGGGGGAGTTGTGGTAAGTTGAGTTTGAAGAGGCGGAGGGGAGAAGGTAGAGGGTGCAAGAGGTACAGACTGGACCCTCTGTTCTGTAGGTGTGGTAACTCTCCCAGGATTGGGAGAGGTGGCCTCGGGAAGTGTTTTGATTCTCTTTCCCACAGAGCTGGTCACCCTCAGGAAGTGTCCTGTCACCATCATGTGGGTCCTCAGCTCTTGGAGTGTATTATGGGAACTCCCACACTCCATGCACTTGAGGATCTGAAATTTGTTGGATTCAAATTGCCAAGCATAGCTAGCACCATTCTGGTGTCCGTAGCGGTTATTTGGGGTAGTGTATGGGCTGGAGGAAGGTTTCTGTGAGGATTCACTAAGTTCTCCTTGTGGGTGTTTAGCTTTAGGGGTTCCTTCTCTAGAGCGCGGTGTAGCACTGAGGTCTAACCCCACAAGTCCCCGCTTCTTTGAAGACATGATTTTGGCTGCCACAGGGGCCATGGGCTCCTTCAAAGGCACTTTCTGGTAGTGTTTGGTCTTGATCATGTGGACACTGAGGTCCTGGAGGGATTCAAAGGAATGGCCACAATACATGCATTTCAAAACTTTCTGGGCATCCTCTTTTCCCTCCATCTCCAACAGGGACCGCTTACGTGGTTTAGACCAGCGCTTTGCGCCACTGCCTGCCTTGTCCTGGTTGTCATCACGGTAGTGGCCTGTATCATTCATGTGAACTGTCAGCTCCACCAGAGTGTCATAAGCAGCGCTACAGCCCTTACAACGGAATTTACTGGCCCCAGTAAAGATTGAGCCAAACAGCTTTGGGTTTTGCCTGTGGAGTTGGACTGTACTAAAGAGGCTGGGCTCTGACTGAGCGGGGTGACGGCTCTGTGGAGGATGCTGCTGTAGTGTCTTTGCCACTGCAGTTTGGTGCCAGTCATAGCTACCACTGCTACAGCTACTACTGCTACTGGTGCTGTTACTGCGAGCTGGTTTCTCTGCAGAAGTCGAAGACTGCGCCTGTAGAGGTGTGGAGTTAAAATTTAGTGGTGACCACAAGGGGCTGGTGAGAAAGCTGGAGTAGATAGCCTTCATTTGTTCTAACGTGTCCATGCCTATGGGAGGCGTCTTGCTGTCAGCATTCATAGATGCTGTGACAACGCTGCCCTCAACTTTTCTGGAGGGGCTCTCGAAGTCTGAAAGACGGTCACTAGTCTCACTCACATGTGACTCACTGTCCATCTCTTGTCCTGAGAGCTCTGTGGTCTCAGCTGATTCCTGGTCACATGCCTGCTCCTTGGCAGTCTCTACACTTTGCTCCACAAACTCATCTTTCATGGGAAGGTCGTCCTGAGGGGTTGAGGGCAGGTCGTCCGCTTCTGCTTCCTCATCCTCCACATGGTGCTCTGTCAGCTCGTCGGGAGAATAAGCTGCAAGGAGAACCGAGACAAAGAGAGAAGGAAAGAGATGAGTTAAATTGCAGGGAGTGAACACGCTATGTTAGAATAACTGGAGAAAAAGTTTCCCTGCTATGTGTGCCCGAGGACTCCCAGGGATAAATGAGCCATCTGTGTGGGAGCCTTTAAAGCTGAGCTGAGAAATTACAGTCATCCCATTTCACCTCATCAACCGTTGAGGTGTTATTTTCCTCTAGGCGAGCCTGTATTTATATACTACCCCAGCCACACGGAACTTATGCCTCCCCTCTTTTCACTCCTTCTATTGGAGGAAAACAAAAAAGAAATATCTTGGCAAAAACATAATGCACCATTTTATTTATCTCAGGGCGCAACAGCTTGAAATGAAAACTAAATCTGAAATTAATGAAGCCCAATCTCACTGTGGCATTCTCCTCTGGGGTAATAAATGAGTTGGATCAACCTCCATCTGTCAGTTAATATGTCTGACGCCTCTTCATCTGCCTCTTCTCTGATTACACACACATACATACTGACACACACGCACACAGGCAAAGAGCATGTCTTCAAGAATTTCAAGAAAGGGATGTCAAAATTTTGTTGATGAAATGCAGATATGTTGAATAGACACCACACAGTTTCATCTGCACTAAAGTAAGTTCATTAGTTTTTTTGATACGACAGATAATCAGTACTCCTTGTTCAAACTATACACCAAAAGACCCAAAGAGTGTTAAATATCACATATAAGGCATTTTTAAACAGACAAAGAATTCTATAATTAAAATCAAAGGAAGCGGGGATAAAGAGAACGAGGCGAGACTGAGGACGGCTGACACGATGGCGATGCATAAGTGATCTGTCACTTTGCATGGTGGCGTCTACAGAGAGCGATGAGTGTATGTGCGTTGGTGTGTGTGCATATGTACCACTGCGTCCCCCATCCCTCCACACACACAACCACTATGTCTTTCGTGATGATGAGCCTACCCACCTAGCACCAACTCGCCTAGCACACGCCCCCTTTTCCGCAGTGTCACAGAGCCCCTGCTCCCTTGCTTCCTGACCACCTCACTCACAAAACCACTCAACTTAAGGAAAAACAAATACTCTCAGAAAATAGTGGATGGCCTGTGGACAGGTCTGAGGCCATTTGGACAATATTGTAAACCAAGACAAATACTACGGCAAGAACCTTTAGGTATAGACTAAACGGTTTGAGCACTCACGCACAGTCGAGTCTATGTGTGTGGACACAAACAGATACACACACACGCCCACACACACACACACACACACACACACACACACACACACACACACACACACTCAGACATGCGCTGTGACTAAATCCTTCATTCCCCCCACCTCCCCATGCACTCACATCCAGTCTAAACAAAAATGTCATAGCTGAAATAACTCTCATTTCCAGTGCTAACAGCCAATCTCTAGGCAGCCATGCGGCTGGCGCTGGTCTGATTTGGGCCCTGGGGGCACAGTCAGCAGGCAGCCCAACTGAGAGGCCAGCCTAATGGAGACCTGGCAGGTGCGGCCCACTCTTCGTCCTCCCGGAGATTTGGTTTGTCACTGGGTATCCATTACCTGCCATTCTCCGCTGATAGGCTCCGACAGCCCTGATCAAAAGATGTCGTTGGGCCCCAGTCCGCTTGGCAGTCAGTGGCATGTCGTTTGTAAAAAGGGCCAAGCAGGGTGTAAATAAAATGACATGATCACTTCCCCGGCCCCTCATGTTCTGGACACAATTATGATAATGTGGACGTTGAAGGGGAGGGAGGGGTCTGGGAGGCCGGTGAAGTGGGTGAGGAGGTAAATTGCTCACCCTCAGGAAAACATGCAAGAAAGATATCTCTGTACAACCAGTGCTGAAGTGACTTCCACATCCTTTTTTTCTTTTGCTTTTGGAAGGTCATGTCTGATTCTAATTTAAATGACTAAAACCAGCCAGAATGAGGTAGTTACCACATTTGTGTATCGACTAGCTACATCTCTTGACCGAGTCGTCATGTCGCCTTTCTCATCCTTCAACACAAAAACATTCCAAGCATTTCTTCGCATTGTCTGGATATTTCAACAAACTGTTGCTTTAATAAATTCTACATCTCCATCACGCCATTGCATTTGTAAGCCTTCCCAGGTCCCTGTCTATTTCTTAACCTGGTAGCAAATGTTTTACATTTTGTACTAACAGAGCTCCAGCCCTATGGTTTATTGTTCATTTGTCATGAAGCCTAGAAAGCACTGAAAGGGGGAGTGAAGTCCAAAAGGACCGGCTATAAAAACCTATAGAGTCAAACCATGCTCCCAGGCAATTTAAAATGCAAAACAAAAACCATTATGTCTGAGCACTATCTGTTAATTTAATCCCCAATGACTGATAATCCATCACACAGGGCGACAACCACATCCAATTATTCTCCCTGCCTTGACTGACAACAGAGGTGATTTATCAAGCTAATAAAAGGTGATGGGAGTATAGAGGCTCCCTTAGAATAAATTATGAATATTATGAATACAACAATACTCTTGGATGCAGTCTTAACTAATATCTGAGCATATGGTGTAAGGCCAATGTATGAATTTTCCTAGTGTGTGCGTTGGTGTGAGAAGCAGGGGAAAAAAAAGGAAATTGCGTGTGTGTTCATGTAATGATAAACTGAGCTGAAGCCATGTGGGGGAAAGACAAGAATCATTAGGTTCTATGAATGATTCCTTTAGGGAGGGGAAATGGGGTGGAGGGGTTAAGAGGGGTAGGAGGTGCACATTCACACACTCAACATCTCAGTCACAGCTCACACAGAAATAGCAATAACGACTTCACACAAACACACAAACTGCAGAAAATCTAACTCTCGCAAGCCGAAACACACATTTCACCTAATGTAAAAATACACAACCTCAAATACGCTCTCGCATAATTATAAACACAACTACTCAGTCGGTTATGACACCCCCCACCCCCCCTCAACAAACACAAACACACACTTGTACACGCATGTAGATGCAAGCGATGAGGAAAGACAGTGACATCTTGGCATGCAGGAGGCATTCCTGTGGAGTATCATTTTCATAAACATAAGGGCCGCAGACGAGGAGGGAGAGATCATCTGATAGAAATACTGCAGTGCTGCTCTGACGATCAGGAACAACAGAGAGGGCAGGGACAGGGGGGTGATTAAGCAGGAAGGTGCTGTGGCTGCCTCTAAAGCTGAGGCTTTAAGTGTCTCTTTCTGTCTGTCTCTTTCCTTCTGTCCTTTGGGTTTTTTCTCCTCAAGTGCAGTTGAAAACATTGTTTTTGATGCTACGCTTTAAACAGGTTTTGTATGCATAAGGAAAATACGGCGTGAGTTCCTGAAGAAAAAAAATGCTGTAATTTTACATTTGCAAAAGGAAGAAACACGGAATGCACAAATAGGTTTTCATCGAGCTACAAATTCATCTAGACCCCTTTCTTAAGTTACCCCCTTGATGACCAAAGGGAGTGTCTGTGATCTGGTTTTCACAGCTGGGGAAACAGTCTGGGAGCCGGATCACACCCAACACAAGCAGGGTAAACAGGATGTGTCATTAAAATCTCTACCTGTGTCTGACCCTTATACTCAAATGACTGCCTCGTCAAGAACACAACCTTGCTAGAGGCATCGTAGGAGAGTCCTTTACGCGGTCATCATGAGCACAATATTTTATTTGTCGGGTTTTTCCGCACTAAAAAAGAACACCGCCTGTATAACAGATGGCTGTAAATTGCAGAACAAAAGCACCGCGTCTTCATTTCTTTTCCTAAAATTATTGTGCAAAACTACTGCTATTAGTAACAATCTGTAAAATGTTTTTAGTTACGCCACAAACTAATGTATTGCAGAGTGTAAATCCAGCGTGTACATTATATAGAATTACTTAGACAGAAAAGAGAAGTAAGACATATAATCTTTACATTCTTGGGAAAATAAAATGGAAATTAATACTGCCGAAGGAGCATTGTCTATGTGGGTTTTATGGTTAGATCACCTTCAGTGCACAAAGACACAACCGGGATCCAGGGAGGGAGCAGGAAGTTGTCCACATGAGTGGTTTCTAATAGTTTACTGTAAAAGAAAAGTTCTGCAGTGGTAATCAAAAGGATACAACAAAAGGCTAAAAGTAGCTTCCAACACAAGAAAGTGAAGCTCTGCAAGGAGAGGGTTAATCTGTATGAAAACATGGCAGTGTGTGTCTCGACATGTGTACAATATTTTAGCTGGAACTTGACATCCTTAAACCAACACGAACCCTCAGCGGGGGGCTCTTACCAACAGGAAAAACCTCCAGCACATTAAAGAACAGGAAGTAACCTTCAAAAAACCCCTACAAACCACTGCTTCTTACTCAAGTTTTGCAGCGATCTAAACCTCTTTAATAGATTAGAATAATTTAGTCTAAAACAGCCCCATTCTGTCAAAATAGCAGCAGATCAGGAACATACCTAAAATGCCTTTCTCTTGTACACATTTGTCAAAGTAACACACTCAATCAAACTTAGTTCTCTTACTCTTTTCCCTTTGATCCTCACAAGCTGGCTGAAAGTCCCATGAGAAAAAAATGAAACAGGTGATGTGTGATTATTTTAAAAATTAACAAGCTCTGACATAAGTCGCTTTTTCAGATATGACCGCAGAAGACTGTCTTGTGCTGCTCTCTTTTTGTAGGTTTTTAATACATTGCTCTGCTGCCTCATTGTGCTTATACAAGCTATCGTGTTACAGGCAATCGTGGATGTCTTTGTCATTTTTTATTTGTGTGTGTTCTCTACCCCCTGATGGCATTGTGAATACATTGTGTCCGCCGATTGTAGTGCAGGATGTGTGATATGGGAGATGGGAAAAACAGAGAGATCATTCTGGCCCCAGGCAAAGCTTAGGGCTGAACCTTGTCAATGCACATGGTAAGAGGAGGGAGAGAGAAAGTGAATAGAGTCAACCCTCAGCTGCTTGTTGTGTTATAACTGGACTTCAAAGCTGCCAGCTGCAAATACAGACCTACAAGACCCGAAACTTCATCTAGTTTATCTAGAATGAGACAAGCCACAACACACAAAGGCCTCCTGTTTCTTACTATAATCTATCTAATATAGAACACTATAAGTTGAAAGCCATAACGTCCTATTTCAAAGCAATAGGTGATAAAATTTTAAAGAAGAAAAAAAAAATACACACAAACTACTTCCACAGGCACGGAAATAAAAGGCAGTAATAAGGACTGAGGCTCCAGAGGAAGGTGATGTTCCAGTCTGATGTGCACATCAAGCCTGTCTCGTCTGATGATACGTAGTCAGTCAAACTTCCTTCAACTATTCCACATCTTCCCTCATTCTTTCCATCAATTTTTATATACGCCTTACTTGAGCAGCTCTCAAGCAAAGTTTCGTGAAGCAGAACTGCTGCTCATTCCTACATTCCTTGAACTGTTTAGGCCTCATATAACAATGTTGTTAAAAAGTCACTGGGCTGTGTGAATGGGGCAAAACAGAAAGACAGCAGGCTGAAAGCTGGACTAAAGCTAAACTAAGGATATCAAGCCAGCTTCAAATACTGGGACTATGTTAGTTTAGACTTTCTGACATTCTAGTTTGTGCAATCTGAAATGCTTTCTAGTGGGAGCATGCATATGTGCACCTGAACCTGTAGAAAACATAAACACAATTATCTGTAAATGTAATTCAATGCACCAGGACGCTTATAATTCATTCATGTCGTTACATTGCAAGACAGCATGCAGTTAAACCGCATTAGTACAGTAGATCAAAGCCGTAACAGTTTGCAATGGCTAGCTTAGTTAATCATTTTGATGTTCATATTTATTTTCAGCTCCTAGTGTTTTCATAACTGGATTAAACTGGACTGGTCCAATCTGCCCTCATTTTCTGTGCTACGTGAAGTAAGTTGTCACTCTCAAAGTGATATCATGGCGGTGCCACAGCAAGGGAGACAAGTATGTAGGGGTTTTTTTTCTCATTACAAGTAGCTTGAGTAAAATATTTACACGACTGGACAGAAAAAAACTGACTGACTGAGATCCAGTTATTTTAGTCAAAATGGGGGCCCAAAGAGTGCGAGCCTAAACCACAGGACGGCCTCTGGGGTTGCCTTTTTTTTTTTGTTTTTGATGTTAAAAGTCGAAACTTTGGGTCAGAGCACAAGGTGAAGGGTATAAAATCAGGACTGGGGAGTGGGATGACCGAACCCCTCTCAAAACACACAGCTGCTGCCGTGATCGCCTAGCAACGAGGAGGTGATGGACGCAGCCCGAAGATGGATGGCCACCATAAATCACAGGAGTGTGTAGGAGGAGGAGGTAGGACACAGAGAGAAGGCAACATGAAGAGGACAAAAACAAAAATGTGTTTTCCAGTTTTCTGCCGCAGCAGCACCAGCAGAGCTGGCTCCACTTTTCACGATTGTTGGGGAATGATGTGGGTCTGGGGACTCTTCTGGGCAAAACTAAATGGAAATTTCTGGGTAATCATTACACTGGGTTATAAAGGATCCAATGGATTGCTGTATAAGGCATAATTGCAATAAACTCTATAGTGGCTTCAACCTGCCCTTTTACGTCTGGAGAGTTTTTTGCGATTCAACTAACTTTTTTAAAGATGATAAAAATGACAGACTATACCTTTCATAAAGCAACCCTTCAGGCAAGGCAATCTGGGTAGTGTAGTTGCGGGATAAACATCCCTGGGCTATCTGATTATGGCTTACTGCAGCGGCACTGGTGTCTAGTAACACTCAGAGAGAGCGCTCAGCCATCCATCACACAGTGAGTGTCTGTCTAAGGCTTTCCACCCTGCTTCTTCTCGTCCTGGCTCTCCAGTTACAGCCATACACGGCCGGCCTAAATAATATTCTTCATGATAAATGGCACTATAAGCCTGGTATCCATCATTAATCTGATTTTTAAAGAAGCATCCATCTTGGAGAGAGCCTGTTAGGGCCACGGGAGAGCAGAGCAGCTCGGGTTCATTTAAAGGCCAGGCTGCTGCATGAGTGATACCTGTCAGCCCTGTTCATCAGGGAGCAGCACACACACTCACGCAGCATTAGACACTGGCGCCATATGGCCACATCTGCGCACAGACACACACACCTCTACAATGCCTCCAAGCGTCCTCGTTGTGCATATATTATGAGTAAACAACGCTAACACACTTGTCGGATTTGTATACTCACAAAGCATATTTCTCCCCTTCATTCAGACATCCAGAGATGTGTCATGGAAGAACATTCTGTCACTCATCAAAACACAACTCGGTGTAACTCAATCCTCTCTGTCATCTCGAAAAAATCTCCCCTCCCAAACGCTTCTCCTTAAGGGTTTCAGGAAATCTCACTCGTCCCTGGAAAAACTCTCCCAAACTCATACACAAACAACTATTTTTTGTGTGAAACTCTGCTGACTTTACACCTCATACTACCTCTCTTTGTTTCTCTCAGTGCAATCTCTGTCTTGTTTTCCCCTCTTTCACTCTCTCTTTCTCTCTGCCCCCTATCCACCTCCCTTTTCTGTGTGTCTGGTAAAGCCCGTTTGATAAATGACACACGTCAGCGTGTCAGAAGCGAAGGGTGGGTCAGTGATAAATGACTCTGTTGAAAAGGAAATCGGCTCTCTGGCATGGCCGGGCTATTCTCCTCCTGGATTGGGTTTCAGGACCCCTGAAGACCGGAGCAGCTCAGTTTCCCCGAAAACAGCACACATCCCACCAGGCTCTAACGCTCTCTAACGCTCTCTACCTCTGGGAGGGGTGGGAGGGTGGTGGGGTTGGAAGGATCCAGCCTGTCCCAATTGTCGCCACAGTGCAGCTGCATCTATCACAACAGCAGTGGGACTATTTTTACAAAGCCTCCGACTCGGTGCCCAGACAGCAGTCTCAGCTGAAAACCTCGGCTGAAAGCACACTGAAAGCTGAAAGGGAAGAGTGTATGGCTAACGGTTTTCTATTTGTGACACTACTACAGCACTTACACTCTTCTTTTGCTCTCAGAGCCCAACCCAATGGGTTGACGTCTGCCAAGTGCGTGTTAAAAAGGAGAGAAGGCCCATTTCAGCGCCCTCGCTCTTCTTCTCGTCATCCTGCCCCCCCACCCCTCCACCACCCACCCCCATCACCACCACCAGCTCCTCCTCCCCTTCCTCCCCCTTCTGCCCTCGTTCTCTCTTCTCTTACACTATCTCTTTCAGTCACTTGCTGGCAGGGTGGCACTGTTATCATTACACAGGCAGGATTTATGGAGTCAAGGCCTATGGCAAAAACAAAAAGGCGTCTGTCAATACCTGTGGGAAACATTCTGTCAGCCTTCCTCCTCCTCCTTTCACTGGTGCTCACAGCCTCATTAGGTATGCACTTATCAGACACATAGATCACAGACGTGACTCAACCTCACCGGAATCCAGCCACAGGACTTTCATTAGCAACGGGCCCAGCAAGGCCAAAACACTTGCCTTACTCACACCTGCAAACAACAGCAGCTGAGGAGACGTATTGTTGTTAAACCTCGCTAGCGCTGTCACTGCGTTTGTCGGTTGGACAATTAAGTCCAAACTTGCGGTCCCCTGCTGCTTCCAAAAGGGCGTGCTTTTCACACATAAACAACAGGAAGGCAGACAGATATAAAAGCGTACTTAATTTCACTTGGTGCTTTTACAACCCATTCAGAACATATGGGCGTGCGTCTGCAATGTGTGCTGTAAACGCTTGTATCTTTACTGGTGTCAACACTCTGTGTTTGTTGTTTCTTTGCTGGCACACACATATGATTTGCTAAGAAAGAGGTGGGAAGAGAAGAAAAAGTGGAGACTTCTTAGGCCTGAAGGGTTCAGAGAATTACAACCTGACCGCAGCAGGTGGTTTGTAATTACCATTCCCGTCATTAGTATCAGTAAGTCAAACCACATACACATTCAAACCCAACAAACTCAAAGGTAGATGCCCACTTATTTAAGTGTATACTCACTCACCCGCTCATAGACAAACATAAGTGATGGCTGCCAGTTTGGCAGCTGTAATCCTGACCCTGCAGAAAGAAGAAACTGTTGCTGTGGAGTCCTGTCCAAATCAGACCGACTTCCCCACCCTTCTCCATCTATATCACACCCTCTCTCAGACTAACTCTCACACAAACGAGCAAAGCACAGCGTTTTGAGAATGAAAAGGGCAGGATGGATTTCGCTGTGGTGGTGTGACAATGCACTGACACGAGCTGCAAACAGCTGCGTCTTCGCCCTCGTGTTGTAAAGCCTATGTCGACTTCCTGTTAAGTCGACGGAGTATTTCAACTTTCTGAAGCCATTTCAACAGCTTCGGGACCCCGAGCTGGTGGCAAATTCACGAAGGGCTCTGCATTTCCACAGCCGGGAAAGTCTCGCTCTCTCATGTTTGCTCGCCTGTTTATGTGGCCAGCTGCCCTTGGCTGTTAAGAGCACTCAGACCTGACCCAGGTACGCAGGCCCATTTGTCACCTGCAGCAGAAAATTGAGTTACAGCACAACCAAAGGCGAGCGGCTCTGTGTAATATCAAGTTGATTACATCAAAGTGGTGGCAAACCTCATTGGGCTGGGCACCCCGAGCTTGTCATCTCCAATCACAGGGCCTGTCAGGACTCCATCAGCCTCACGGCTAATTGGACCAACGCTAATGAAGCAGGCAAAACAAGTTTTCTACTGTGGAGAGAGAAACCCTCTCAGACAGGAAAGAAAGAGAGGGAGAAGCCGAGAGTGTGTTTGAGAGACAATGAGAGAGAGCAAAGCAGGGTGGGTGTGTGCGTTTATATGCGTGTGTGAGGTGGAGTGGGGGGGTAGATTTTTCATGCAAGTCTCAAGGTTGCAGTGGGCTGACTCTCCCCCTAAGTCCCTAATCAAGGCCCATCATCTGTCATCCTTTTCTTTGCTCTCTCTATCACCATGCTCTGTGCTGCAATCAATTCATCATCACCCTTTGTGTGCCACTGAACAGTTGACAACTTTATAACTTGCAGCTGCACGGGTTGACTGACAGGGGTGGAAGGGGAGCATGAAAAAATGAAGAAATGAATAGATGAATGAATGAACAAAGAAGCCTGGTTTCAGGGAGAAAAAGTTGTTTTCTAAAAACACAAAACGATCTATATTACAGCCTTTTATTCCCTTTCGTCAACAGAGAAACAGCAGTGTAGCAGGGAAGAGAGAGGAGAGGAGAGGAGAGGAGGAGATGAAAAAAGAAAAACATCCTTCTCACTGATCTGAAATCAGAAAGCTTTCAGTCATTCTTTATGTGCTCCCCGCGGCCACTCTGAGCCAGTGAGCATGTACATTAGGCTGGGGCATTTTGATGAAATAAAAGCCCAGGCCAGCTTATGGCTAAACAGAATGGGAGCACTCACTCAGCTTGTCTCTGATTGACCATTAAAGCCATTGATGAATGGGCCTGTCAGGGGAGAGACAATTAAATCAAACATGAAACAAAGCCGTTGTGACGGCCCGGTCTGACAGAGCAAACCCATTCCTCCCCTCCATTACATAGCACACGGCTCCTTTTACAACCCCTAACCCACTCCTCCCGCCTACTTCACCCACTGTATGTGTGTAACTGTGTCTGCCTATGTGTGTTCAAAGTGAAGAAGTGAGCATGTGCACATGGAAGTGTGATGTTCTCTGCTGGAAGTATGTGTCTGCTTGTGTGTGTGATGTCTCACTGTGAAACCACTTTGTCCCCCCCTTCCTTCACTTTTTCGTGAGTCACTTGACCATCACGGTAATAGAAACTGTCTGTGTGTGTGTGTGTGTGTGTGTGTGTGTGTGAGTGAGAGCCAGTGTAAAAAAGTACACAGGGCCTTTCAAAGTGGTTTAAACGTGACGTCAGGGGCCTGCAGCACATGGTGGGAAGTGATTTTCTGATGCAAATCGGGAAGGATCAGATCAAAGCCGCATGACAGCCAATCAATCAACCGTCAAATCAGACATGGCAACTGTCGATTATGGCTCCTTCCAGCCCACGAAACCCCATTGTCTGCTCTCAAATTGTTTATCTTATCCCAAGAAAAGAAATACCTCAGAGGTAGAGTTTTTTTTTCGCTTGTGCAAATAAGTTATGCGCTGTGATCAAATGCGCACAAAGCCCTTATGCTCTTATGGCACGCCTCGGGCACTCGCCGCTTATTTCCAGAGGTTTTACGCTTAAAGATCCAGTTTAAATTACATCTCGAATCGGTAAACTATCATGGATTCAAGTTTGGAAAAATAGGAAGCGAAAGTTTACAGCAGCCGACTCGTCCGACCGGGGCACACTAGCCACTCTAAGCGAGAGCGAAAACGCAGAATGTTGTATGTAAACTATACGTCCGCTTTATATTGGTAATAGTTTTTATGAGGTCTCACAAGAGTAGCCAAGAGTGACAAAGCGCATCGTTGGAGAGAGGGGAAAAAAACCCGAAGTGAAAACGGAAATGCGGTGACTGGAAAGTGAGCTTTACAAAACAAATGAACCGCAGCTTTGCCACCGTGAGCCTTATTTTACGCACATAGTATTTGGATCCACATACCTGCTGCGCGCTTCGGCGCTTCTTGTTTCCTCCGTGGCATTTTTTTTTTTAATCTGTGGGGATTTCCGTGAGAAGTCTTCTTTTTATTTCATATAGCTGCCCCCTCGCCGTATCCGGGAAGATCCACCTCTACTCAAAAAAGATTCACGCCTTCGTGTAGTAGACTGCACAACATCGGGGAGTCCGATGAAAAGAAAAACTAAAAACCATCGTCACTGGAATAAGGGCATGCACTGAGAAGTCAGCGGGAAAATACATAAACAAGGTGAGGGAGCATATTTTTGTTTTGGTGTGATCGCGTTAAGAATGTCAGCGGTGATAGCCAGCGTCCACCTCGGCTGCCTGGTCTGGCAACAGGCAAAGTTGAGGGATAAGAGAGATGATCGCGTCACTCACAGCAGGAGAATGGGCAAACCCACCGCTCCGTTAACTCTTTACTTCTCAGAGAGGGGCGGACACCACACACGAGTGTCCTCCTACCTCTGGTTTTCAGGCAAGTCAGAGGTTATTACACGCAGGCAGCTGATTATTACAAGCCACAAAACCACAGCTATCATAATGATTCCAGTAATACCACCAGGCACGTCAATCTAACGAATAATCATAGAATGTAACGTTTATCACACGTTGTGACTTTGCTCTATTCATTAAAAGAACAAATTTTCCCCGTTGTTTACTTACGTAACTATAATTTTCTTGCCACAATGATTCAGTGTATCTGTTACATTGTAATTCATTCATCTATATGACATTTTAACTTTTGATCAACTTCTTATGATTTTTTTTTGATTCACCAGTTTGTGTGTGTGTGTGTGTGTGTGTGTGTGTGTGTGTGTGTAAATAATCTCCCACAATTCAATCTTGTACTTTTTCATACTTGTGGATCACAGCTGGACAAATCCAAAATTGCTAGTATATAAAAGTTTTGATTGCATGGTTTATATTCAATGTTGTTAAACCTTTTTATCTTGGCACGCCACAGAATAAGTAAAATTTTGTATAAAAAACTGACAGTGTATAAAATATGGGTGGGGACGAATTAATAATGCAGTACAATAAGTACAATTGTATGTACAGTGTCAACGAAGACAATATGTACAGTATGTATATGCAATGTATGTTTGTAATATGTTAAAGACATACAATCAATTATATATATAGCAAGAGATGCAAATAGAGAGGACAATGGCTCTCGGAGGTCTTTATACTGCATATTGCAAGTCATTTTCATTGCAAGCTCACATAGTCAAAATATTTTATAACCGATGAACAAAATTTGTAAAACAATCCTGCTCCACTATGCAAACATGTCCGATGCCTCATCCACGATATTTTGATGTGAACAGTTAAAAATGTTAGCTTTCATCACAGTAAAAAAAGTATTGCTTCTCCCATATATCTGCATTAGGTAGAGATCAAAGCCAGTTCAAGGGAACAGCGTCATGTCTTAAGAGCCAAGGTAATGAGAGATGCCAGCAGCATCTCTGCAGAGTGGGACGGTCCCGGGTCTCCCTCTGTGTCTCTGATGTGCGTTGACCCCTGCCAGCAAAAACGGCACATACAAATACCAAAACATACTGCATGCCGTGTGCTCAAAGCCACACACGCATTTTGCAGACACACAAATGGAAGCGAGTGTGCTCAGACTCGAGGATCTTCTGACAAACATAACAACATACACACTCCCTCTTCGCCTTTCTGTCTCTCGCTCTGTCTGTCTCTCTCTCTCTCTCTCTCTCTCTCACACACACACACACGTAAGCATCCTCATTCAGAGAACAAGAATTAAAGCCCTCTCTGATCAGGACTGGCCTCTGTCTCTGCATCTCTAAGAGCACATAGGCTGGGTCCCTGTCACTTTAACAACATGAAATTACAACCCAAATAGGATGTCAAGGGTTAGCAGTGTCTGCTAGAGAAGTATGCGAATATATTCCCTCCTATGGACTTGGCCCCACTATGACCTCCCCCAGGAACAAGAAGTAACCTGGTGATTGGCGTTTTTACAGCCAAATTAAACTGTCTTGGAGCCTGCTGAAGGCAGGAGGAGAAAGCAGTCACTCCAAAATTAGTGAGCCATCATCATGACAGAAAGTAGCGGGGACATGGTGTCATCCCGCTACTGTATCGATTAACCCATAAATAGTATATGGCCTCTACACTGTGGCTCTCCCAGGCTTACACTGTAAATGGAGGTTATCTCAGCTGTGCATCTGTCTTACTTTCATGTGTGTGTTAAAGCTTTGAAACGGAGATACTTTAATCTAGCCGGGTGTTTAGCACATTCAGAAAAAGAGGACATTATGGGTATAATTAGAGTGATGCAAATGGTATCTGGTATGCTTCCAGCATTTTAACAATATTGTACTGATGAAAGTTTGAAACTCATTGTGCAGGGTTTTATTAAAGAAAACAACAACACGCAGTTTCACAAGCTCAATTACTCACTTGCTTTAAGGTATGCAATTTTATACAGGAAATTTGGATATTTTATTAATACTCAGATACTTTCTTTTTAAGGCATATGTGTGATTCCTTCTTATGTCAGGTAGCCCTGCTGCATTATTCCTCTCTTCTTGCTCTCAACACCAGGATTATCATAAAAGAGGAACGTCTGTCAAGCCTGCATTGATTTGCACACAAGTTCGCCCAATCAATCTCAAAGTTGTGATTAAAAGGCATGAGCTGCTTCTATTTTTCTACAGAAATCTTTTGGAAAAAAGAGAGAGGCCTTTCAATTTCATAGCCTCCAGAACACTCAAGTATTCATTGCGCTCTACTTTTTGCTTTCAACCTCTCTGCGGGAGGCAGGACTCATGACATCTATGTATGCCGCTCCTATTCACAATGCTATTCAGCCTTCCGATATGTGCTGCAAGTGATCCCTCAATACCATCAAATCGCTCTTATTGGCCTGCACCGTTATGGGCAGCACCGTGTAGAGCCAGAGCGCAATCTGACAGTTCTGTTCTCATGAGAAGTCCCCATCAGTAGCGCTTTGTGCAAGAAAAGGACCAATCTTTTATAATATTGCAAAGTTTTTATGCTATTCTCAAAAATGCTTAGGAATAAAACTTAAGAGCCAACAAATTTGCGATAGATGGGGTATTTTTTATTGATTTCTTGCAAACAGACACTAGTGTTTGTCTGTGCACTTGCTTTGTCTGTGTATTCATGTGGCTATGTTCACGGGTGCATAATGCATGGCCATGTTGAGAAGAATGATTGCTTTATTCCTGCCTTGTAGGTGCAATGGGGGCCAGGGCAGTGTCTTTGGGCAGCTGTATGGATGGCTTGAGGAGGTCTCCATCATTCATAAAGCGCACTCCTACATGTAGAATTGATCTAGCAAAGAAACAGGGTGGCAATAGCAGTTCATCAGTCTTCCCCAACCACAAATCACTCCGAGGTGTCCCCCCAAGGGAGAGGTGACACCATTGTCAGCGCAGCAGTCCCCTCGGACAACAAAAGGGGCAGGGCAGGGACACTTGCTCATACACCGACCCCGAAGTGTCCAGTGAAATGCGAATGCCCTTTGTGTAAATTTAGTGTACCATAGGAAAGGTTAAAAAAATCTTTAATATAAAAACGTGAGTGAAATGACTGAAGATGGAGCTAAATTAAGATGTAAAAATAAACAGCCGTGTGACTCCTTGTGTTTTCTTTTGTCACTGTCACCACAGTGTGTAGAACAGGAAAAGACTCACAAGTGCTATATGAACTAATTTTTCAACATTCTGATTAATCTCGAAAACGCACCTACGCACCACGTGCTGAAGTCAAACAGGTTTTATAAAGGATGCATAATTAAAGCTACCTTTACTCATAGTGTTTAATATATGCACCTCTTCCTATTAATAAGCCAGGTCATTAATTTGTATAAATCAGCTATGTACGGCACAGAGTAATTTCCACTCCTGTAAAGAAAATTGGTGAGATGAAGCTCTTGCCTTTGGCCTTGGGTTGTGCATTACACTCATCTTACATTAGGGCACATGATTCTCCTGTTCTCCTCCTCCTCCTCCTCCTGCTGCTGCTCCTCCTCATACCGTTTGGACTTTGTCATTGATCTTCATTCTAAAATAATCTCTTATCATTTCTCATTGTAAGCCTGCAGAAAAACCTTTTCCAGATCCCAATTCATTAGCTTCACACTGAAAATAGAAAAGCTCAGGAAAAGGTGGACATGTGATGATGGCTCAAAGTAAGCACCTTTTGTAATATATCCCATGAACCACCTTAAACACTCTTGATCTTTCTTTAAACTTTTGATGGAGAGAATTTTTTTTTTACGTAGTTGAGGCATGGATGACTTAATAAAGAAACTTTAATGTTCTCATTCTCTTTTCCCTTGTTATTAAGCCATTTAGTTTGGTTTTCCCTTCATGTCCTCATTAATAAACATTAACATTCACAAACTGAATGGGTCAGGCATTGAAAAGGTCTCCTTAACATTTCTTTGTGCTTCGCTCCAGACAGCCGACAACCAACTCTCTCTCAGTCATTGTCCAGACGGGAAAAGTGAAGCATATGGGAGACAAAAGTAGGATTTATATTTTGGGGTAAATTATTAGGAAAAATCGTTAATTTGATAGGGTTCATCCTTTAGGGGTGGTAGACGACTCCACACCATTTCAATTAGTGCACTTCTGATTGTAAAGGCAGAACTCTGGTGATTGATCAAGTCTCTCCCTCTCTCTCTCTTCTCTTCTTCCCGTGCTTCATTGCCCAAAAGACCCTTTTAAAATATTCAGGTAGATTATGAATTGTTACACCCCTATCTATTTATATCTCCTTTATTGACAGTATTACATTTATATGAAGTCAAGGTGAGGGATTTAATTTAGGACTCTTGCTGAACAGCTCAGAACATTTAGAAAAAGACTGATTAAAGGAAAATGATGTATATGATTAACACTTTTCACAGGAAAAAAGTATAACACAGTTGTAACTCTAATATGGATTTGCTGGGTTTTTTCCCTGCTTGAACTACTCTGAACAAATTCAGAAATATTTCAATAAGTTTTAGGAGCTATGGTCTCACTGAGTGACTAATAATTGTGGTGTTACCTTGTTATGGAAATTCAAAGCTATGTCTGGCACATCGCTCCTCTGATGTCACGTCAGTCTGCTTAGAGCTGTCAGCATGTGTTTGAGACAGGGCTGATTTCTCTCTTTCCTGTTCCTTCTCAGGCGGGGAACATAAAAGGGAGGATGTTTATGATGGACGGGCAGCTTTTTAAAGAGAAGCATCACAGGGTGTTGGATGGGAGGGATCCGAATCAGGACGTCTGTGATGTGACGAGACAGACAGGAACATCCTTCTCCTCGTGTCGAGATGTCAAGCAGGGGGAGTCTTAGCAGAGTAGACAGTATCATCACTCTCCAGAGTGAAGCAAGAATTCACAGGGGAGAAGAGAAGTGGAGGGACAGCGGTGCAGATTGGGCACCGTTGGCCTGACTTTTGTGTCAGCTTGGGTTTTTTCCTCCTTGCTTACCTTGCTCACTTAAAGTTTTGGAGATGCAGGTTTGCATCGAGTTTGTTGTGTTAATCACATGATATGTTTTATTTAAAAAAAATCTATTAAAAGAAGCCGTAAAAATAAGAAAAAAATGTTCACAGCCATTCTACTGGAAGCGTGCTCAATCTCTAATAATCCTATCAAGCCAAAATTGGCTGCGCTTCATCTTGAGGGTGCTCAAGTTAAATAGGGCCGAGTTCATAAAGTGTCTTTCTTTCTTTCTTTCTTTCTTTCTTTCTTTCTTTCTTTCTTTCTTTCTTTCTTTTGGTGTGTGGTATAAAATGTGTAAAACAAAGAAAACTTATACTGATACATATCCATGAAGTCCTTTGAAAGTTAAACAGTTAAAGTCTAAGTGAAATCATGGATGTTACGTATGTAAGATGGTGTTAAGATATCCACTGGTTTGTGAAATGTCATTTTTAAGACCAGAGTTTGTCATTTTGGCCATCATAGCTTGGTATTTTAAAAACAGAAGTGACAAACGAGGTACGGCTCTGAAACTCAGCATGGCCACACAGCAAAGACTTTTAAATTGAAAGGGAGCCATAATTTAAAGAAGCCTTATTGTCAGGTTTTACTATAACTTTTAAAGTCATTTGCATTTTGTATTGAAGAAGACTTGAAACTAGTCAGTGACACCATATGCTCATCAGCATCTACTGAACCCATTTATCAAATCAGAGGTTTGGTCTTTTTTGTTTGTTTTTTTTGTTTGTAGACTTTATAACTGCAACCAGTGGAGTGCCCCCTGCTGTCCACTCCAATTAATGCAGATTGAAAATACTTTCATTGGCTAAACTTGACCTGCAAGCTGCATTCATTTTGAATACAGAGTCTGTCAGGGACACTCTCTGAAAGAGGGAATAAAGACCTCTGATACCGCTCTCATGTCTGTTTCCAAAATATAAGGTTATAGCCAGTGAATAGTTAGCATTAGCTTATATATAAAATATGAATAAAAGTGACAAAACCATTATCTGTGAAAACTCACAAAATAACACAATATATGGCTTTTCAAATCTTATTGAAGATTATTTGATAGTAAAATGAAGAGATATACCTTTAATGACACCATTACATAACCACTACACCCAGTGAGGACTTAAGGGTGTGACTGTATTCAAGAGACAGACAGACAAACCCATTCCAGTCTTTATGTTCATCCTCTTTTCTAAAATTATGTTCTCACACAACTGGCTTCTCACTGACATTTAAACAGAAACCTGTTTTCTATCAGATTACATTTGTTTGTGATGTGTCACAAATTTGTAATCAACATGTACTGTGTGTCATCGCTTTGCTATTGATTTTCCTGCACGGCACATCAATTGAGAAGTATAAAAATGTGCTCATCTTTTTTCCCTAAATTCACACTGGAAATTCACACTGGACTTTCCAGTGTGAATTTCTCCTCATGGGTTAGACTGCAAAAGGGCAGTTACTCTCTCTCACGAAATGAGTGAAATTAGACAGAACAAATGAACAGGGTCACTGGAAAAAGTCCAGAATTGCACAAGGAGACTACCTTGAAGAGGATAGCATTCCCGTTTAAATCATCCGTCCATTCATCCATCCATTTTCTGTCGCTTATCTAGGTCCTAGTCACAGGAGCAGCAATCTAGCAAGGCATGACCTCCCTCTCTCCAGCCATCTCCTCCATCTCTCCTGGAGTGAACACCAAGGCGTTTGCAAGTCAGCTGAAAGATTCAATCTCTCCTGCATGTCCCGGGGCTTCCTCCTAGTGGGACATTCCCGAAACACCTCACCCAGGAGGTGACCAGGAGCCATCCTAGTTAAGAGGTACCCACTTCAGCTGGCTCCTTTCACTGTGGAGGAGTAGCTGCTCCATATCTGAACCCCTCCTGTGTGAATGAGTTCTTCAGTATACAATACAAAACACTTTAACAACCTCTTTTTTTCTTTGGGGTTTGTTTTGTGTTTTTGTTTTTATGCTAGGAAAATGGAAAATAGGCACAGTGAGTTATTGAAACATGCAAACATAATGTATACAATATGTAAGCCAAAATAGAGTTTTTACATTTCTAACAAATGTTAATTATATTTGGTTGGACCACCTTTATTCTTCAGCATGGACTGTGAACTCGCTTACACAAACTTTCTTGTAATTTCTGTTAACAGTCTTCAGGATGAGTTTTCCAGGCTTCTTCAGATAGTTTCACATAGTTTTTCTTGGATGTTGGCTGTGATTTGTTCTGTTCTCTATCAAGTTGATCCCACACTGCTTCAATAATGCTGAGGTCCAGAATGTGTGGAAGACTGATAGCCTTCCACCGTGTGTCCTGATAAAAAGTTGTGTGTTTTGTGTAGACACAACACTGGTTAATCCCATTAGGTGCCTTTTTTATGCCTGAATTATTCATAGGTCAGGGTTAAGTGGCCCAAAAAAAAAAAATCAATCCTTTGAAAATGGACAGGTATAAGGACTAAAAGAATACATTTATAAGCCGGACTCAAATCAAAGTATTAAAAAATGAGAGTGGGCCAACGACTTTTGTACAGTGCTCTATATCTGAAGGAGACTGAAGACACTCTGCGTCCTATTTTTATCACTTGTATCCACAGTTTTATTCTTTTGGTTCTTTTGCTTGTTATCCTTGCGAGACGGGGGCCCCAGTAAACTTGGACCCTTGCTTTTGCAGTCTATATAGAGGTGTCAATTAAGGTATTTTTAAAATTTCTTATCTTAATATTTTATAATAGCATTTCAAATTTTAAGCCAAAACGTGATGTTTTCTAAACACAAGGCTTACTGCTTTAACCTAATCAAACAGTCTCTGAAATTCAAAAAACATTACAAAACAAAGTGAAAGGCTAATGGTCCCACACTAGAGCCAAAACTAGTTTCCTCGATGACAGTGAATTCTTATGTAGACTTTTGGTAGCAAAAAAATATGTTCTGTACAAGGTCTTAGTGAACGGGGGCATCTACTATAGTTATAGCTTCAAGATCCTTGTTTATTACTATTGCAAAACAGGTGAGACAGGTGAGTATGAGAAAGTAAAACCTCTTTGGAAAAACAATCTGTCCTCGTTTTATTCATCCCTTAGATGAAACAAACCAAAGTTAAGTATCAACAGTGACATGCTGTTAAAGTTTGCTAGCTCCCATCCATGGATGCACGTCAAGCTTCTTCCTCTTAAATGAGAGTTAAAAGACATTCCACTCTTAGCAATAATCTGCATAAATTTACACCTTTTAAAAATATGAATGTGCTGTCTTTCTCCTCCTCTGCCTCTTATCCTGTTTGGTAATTAGCCTTTGACCCCCCTGGGCTCAAGCAGGCGTGAAGACTGAAGGACAGAGATAGTTTAAGCGATGGATTTGTCATAGAAATTTCTCATCAGTCTGAAATCTTGAGGGCAGAGCTCCCAATTTATTACATTACAGAGCACATCTTGCAGCACTATCACTTAGGAAGGAAGTGTCAAGCAGAATCTGGCTTTGATTGTCATGCCAACTCCATTTGCCTGGGTTTTACACCGTGCCCCTTGACTTTGCCATGTGTGGAGAATCACTAGATGCTGGTGATGGGCAGTAATTCCCTTGCCTATATGAGTGAGTGATCAGAATTCATATTAGCATCTTTACACGCTGATGGCAGCCTGTCACTCCAGGTGCCAAGTGGTCTCCTTGGACTGCAGTCAGTCACTCACAGGGAGGAAGCTGCTGCCCATTTTTATCCTGCCGGAGAAAAAAAATAAATACATGTGTAGACTCATTAATTCCATTTAAAGGACAGAAAAGATATTTACTTTAATAAATGAAACCAGATTTTAGTGCAAGCTGCTTTTATGCCTCCAGTCCTGTGATATTTCTATGTCCTGCATATTTCTATATCCAGAATAACATCTTTATGTTTGTATGTGGGCATCTGCAGGATTCCTCCACACCAAAAGTGAACACATTTTCTGTTAGCAGCTCGTGATTCTGTTGTATTGGTTTCTCTTTCTGTAATTTCACGAGATTAATGACACTGTCACACACTTGTGAAGCGTCCTTAACTAAGATTCAGCAGCATAATGTCCACTCCATCTTTGTTTCATTTTTTTTTTCCTCCATTGAAATGGCATTCCAATCAGCTTTAAGCCATCTTGAATCCCTCCTTGTTCTGGCTACTGCACAATGATGGTGCCAGTGTTGGGAGAATGTTTTTGCCAAACAGATGGAAAAGCATCACTGTGTTGCACACACTCATACACACATACTTCTCTCTTGGTGATTTCATGGCCTGCACTGACATTCAGTCATTCATTACAAAGTGAATTAATATGCCAGAGTTGCAGTTTTCCCTTAAAAACAGATGTCTGCGGAACATCTAATTAAGCCACACACCAAATCATTGCAGCTCGGTCATCTCCAACCATTTTCCCTCTGGGTAGGAAAGTCCCTCTCATATGTGTACAGTAAAGCTGTATCGGGTGTAGATGTTGTTGCTGTGACCTCAGTGCCCAGTAACCTAAATCACTATTTAAATTATTCACACAATAACGACACCGGGGCACTCCATTATGAACATTATTGCTGAGAAATAGGCTGAGCTGAGGTGAAGGATGAGTCTTATCTTTTGCTGTCAGTCGAAGCATTTGTCATGGTAACGGGTTCCTCAGACCTGTGTTCGGGGTTTTCATTGAGCTTTACATAGCAGATTTATCACAGATCACTGGCTGATGTCAACGTCCCAACTTTGAGAGAGATGACCGTCTAAAGCCGTTTGGCTTCAGTACTTTAATTTAAGGGCTGTTGATGCAGTGTGGACAGCGATCTGTTTAGTGCAAGCATACAGAACGTGTAAATCGACCTGTACATATGGAGTAAAATCGCATGTCGTGCTTTTCTGGAGTAAGGATGCAGAATTCACTCCGCTGAGTGACTTTGACATTAACATCTACATTTACTGATGCTCATGAAACTACACAGACAGAAAAAAACTTTCCGTTTGAACCAAACAAGACAGAAGAACAGAAACTGTTTTCTCTGTCATTGCTCTTTTTTCCCTGTCAAGAAGCCAAACTCAATTTATGTCAAACAAGGTTTAAAGGACCTTGGGATTAAAGCCATAAACTGGCTGCTGTCAGACCTGAAGCCCTGCTAACAATTTAGTGCCAAACCAGCGTTGTTCAATATCATTTCATATTATATCATGTCACGACACAGTGACAGCTACACATCAGCCCAGTCACAGCTGGTTTGCCCTGAAGAACTCCTCCGATGTCGGCTCCAATCGAAGCTGACTCCACTTTGCTCTGATCTAAAATGGGAAATCTATCTGAAGTACTCTGCGGGGAGCGGCCACAGCTTTTGGTAACGAATGCTAACAGGTCGATCAGGTAATGAGAAGAGATATTTGAGGGGTGGGTGGGGTGGAATGGGGCTGGGGATCCTGTAATGGGCCTGCCAAAAGCCTTCACCAGCTCCATTATAACAGCTAGAGACAGTGCTAATGGAGTACTTGCCTATATACAGAAACAAAACAGCTACAGAGATATTTGCAGCACACAACTGGAATATTTCTTTTATATTCTCTCTGTGATGCCAATTCAGCTCAGTCCTATTTCCGAGTGTCAAAGCCCACATGCGCACTGGCGCAGATGCGATTCGTAAATGTCATTTTATGTTCACACCTGCAGTTTTAAATTGTTTGCTTGATCTATCGAACACACGCACGCATGCACACATGCACACGCACGCACACACACACACACACACACACACACACACACACACACACACACACACACACACACACACACACACACACACACACAGACACACGCACACACGCACAGACAGACACACAGACACACACGCACACAGGACACTTGAATCAAAAGCTTTGTGAAATTTCAACCACAGACAATCTGTGTTAACAAGAATGATGAAGCAGGCAAGATATTTAAAACAAAATCACATTACAATTAAATATCTGCAATTGCACGACATTTTTAAAACAACCATTTGTTTTCTCAAATGGAGAAAACAGTAAACAGACAGACACACACACACACACACACACACACACACACACACACACACACACACACACACACACACCACACACACACACAGGACACTTTTTTAGTTAATCTGTAAAAAGCTCAAAATGTATACATTTGGAGATGTTTCACATAGTCTTCTTTGAACTGATTATACTTCATTATATTTGTTAGTTTGTTTGTTTTTTTCATTTTACTTTTTCTTACATATTCTAAAAATAATATATAATATATAATGAACCAAGCCAACATACTAATTACATTAACTGGTAACAATAAGCACAATAAGCACAAGCTTCATGTGCTAAAATTAAATTAATGAGATTTTGAAAATTCCATGGACAGGTTTCATTTATCAGTAAATTTAATACAAAGTAAAGTTATTATAAAATGAATAAATGAATGTAATTTCTTCCAGGTACATGAGACATAAATTGTTCTACTTGCGTTCTCATGTTGATTAAGGCTGTTTCATTTGCTTTTGTTTCTTCATGTAACCACAGATTTAAAAAAAATATTTTTTTTAGGCCACGATTTACCTAAATTAAAATGTTATATGGAAATGAATGATCTCATACACATGCTGATTCATCTGCGTGCAAGTTTTGATGAATTCCTTTCCACTGTTTGATTAATTTGTGTGCACAAGATAAATGCATACAGTGAGCCAACACCAGACCTGCCTTTCATGCCAAAGCCAGGAAGGAGACTACAGAGTGGGACTTGGCTCATCTTAATAAGACCTAGGCTCCCTTGAAAACATTATGTGAGAAATTCTGGGCTCCCAGAAGTACTGCGATATGGTGGTTTGTCATACATTGTTTCTTGAGTGCATGGAATAACAGTTTGTGTACTCGGTGTAGTAAAATGTGGCCTTCAAGTACACATTTTTTCTCTGTATCCACTGGCTGCCTCAGTACAAGCTGGCTCATTGAGCATCTAAATCCCTAAAATGTTGGCACAGTTCTGTTTGCAACTTTAGGCATTTTCCGAGAAATGTGCTCTTAAATGCACAGATTATTATTTTACATATCAACATATATACTGTTTCTGATGATCACAATTAAAAGTGTGGTTTGAATCATCTTAATTGTTCCTTTCTGTCATAGTTATGTGCGTGTTTATGTCACGTACTTCATCTCAGAAAATGCCTTTTATTTCATTTGTTTTGTCTATAGGCCTCTCGCTAAATTGCACATTTGTTTGCAAAGATACAGACTAGAGACCCAAATCCAGGTTTCGCACTTTCCTTGTTCTGTACATCACCGTGTATATATGCTGCTATCTGAACGTCCCTTTAAGAACAACCTCTTGAGCAGAGAGTGATAGAAGAGATGTGAGACTGCAGGAGCAGAAGGACGATGGGACAATTTGTACAATTGGAGGAGAAGGCAGAGAAGGAGAGTGACAGAGGGAGGGTGAAACCTCCACGTGTTTGATGGTGATTGGAGACATCACTTACACAAACAATGAGGCGGAGGATGACAACATCTTCTGCATGACGAGTGTGTTTGTGAAGGCTGTCCTCACACAAGGAAATGGCACTTTGAATCATCCTCACGCCTCAGACATGTACGTACAATGACATGCACAAACACATCTGAAGTCACATGCACGCACAAAGAGATTTCACTTCACATTTTCCAGACTGATGTCATATAAAGTGTGTAACTGCAAGAGGTGGGAAGGAGACATAGGGTCACTTTGTAAGAGGAAGAGATACGCCTTGTTTGTCAGTCAATATGCAAGCACTCAAAGGTGAGAGATAAATGCTGCTCTTGGAAATACGGCCACATCTGTAACCCAAGATCACTAGATTGTTTAAAAAGAGCTCTGCTCGCTCTCCTCTTTCCATCATTGCTCACAGTTTGTCTTCCAAACATAAATGGCCTTGACAACTCACTGGTCTGTGGCCATTCCACAGCGCCATCCTTTTCCTTTTCCCCCTTTTGGGTAATCTGATTTTAAACTATGGAAGTGGAGGCTTGCACACATTGAGTACTGGCGTATCATTGAGCTAAGTAGACAGGCCAAAGTACTCTGCAAGTGGCTTTTGTCTTAGTAGCTGCATTACATATGGCTAACACTTTGAGAAATGTAGAAGAAATAAAGAAAATCCAGCAAGCATAGCTCTCAGCAAAGTCTCCAGATAGAAGTTTGAAGCTGAGAAACTGCAATTCCCTTCCATCATCTTAAAATGATTTCCTTGAAATGTTTGAAAGTTTTCTTTGCCTTGTTTTGAAAAAAGTAAACCACAAAAAGACCAAAAAATCAATTATAATAAACTGAAAATACACACAAGTTATGATACAAAAATATGTTAGCTGTTCAAGTCGCACAAAGGTCTCATATAAAGCTTGTTGATTAAAAGGTCTAGACATAATGAGTTGGTATTAAAGTATTTCTCTATGAAATTAAATATTTCCAAAGTAATAGGCAGCAAGCAAACTCCATACTGTTGAGCAAATATCTTCTGTTATTATTTGCTAACACTTGAATACCTCTCGAATTATTCTGCTTTATCATAACTGTGTTTGTTTGCTTTAATCGTATATGTTTGGCATTAACAAGCAACCCGTCTGAATTCCAACTCACTTTAAACCAGTTCAAACAAACAAAAAACCAGCAGTCTCTGACAGAAAATAACTGTCATCAGTCTCACTTAAAAAAAGAAAGTGCTTCCTCTCTGAAGCCAAATCAAATTTTTTTGCTGAAGAAAATTTTACCAAAATAAAAAACTTGTGAAAAATGCCACAAATGTATATTTTTGATTCATTTCGAATTGAATATGCAGCGGTTAGTGTTTGATTTAAAAAATACATTAAAAACTGGGTATACATTTTTTTGTCTTAACAATTTTGCAAAAAATGATTAATGTGCTTGGATATATAAATGAGATTCAGTCAAAAAATATTTTTTTAATGATAGAATGTGCTAACTATGCATTTACATAACGTTTTCTGCAGGTAGTAAAACCTTTAATCGTAATCTTCAATAAATCTCATAGACAGTGGCTTCTGTATTCCTTACGTGTAGCAATAAGACACTGCCATATAACATTAACATAATTTGTGCTATTCTGAAATCCCTTTCTTTAATCACTGATTGTTGTTCTACTTGTACCAGTACTATTATTTGTGATTATTTATTGTATGTAGAAGAGGGGCTTTCAGATGCATGTGATTCTATAGACCTTTCCAGCTGCAGGTCAAAGTGCAGATCACCAGAGACACACACACAAACACACACTCAACGGCACCACTGGAGGTGATCATTTTTCAGTGCTCACCGGAGCAGATGATGCAAACATGAGGCTTGAGCGCAATCCTTTAAGTAAGCCTATAGCACATTTTGTGATGCCTGGCGATATGGATTATGTTGTAGATTGGATGTTTCCCTAAGCAGATACCACAGAGCGCAGTTACAGCATGTTTCACACTAACTCGTGAGCACCCAGTCTAGTGCCAACATGCGTGCTATAACAGGGCTCCTCCTCAGGTGTGGTCTTCCCAGTTACAGACCATCAGTTGTGCAATCCACCATATTCTACTGCCAGGCTAATAAATGGCTCGTGTCAGAGGCGGTGTCAGTCTATTGCTTGCTCATTTTGAGCCTGCGTAGGGGTTGGAGAGGAGCTTTGCATTCTCTGCCGTTCTGCTCGGTGACTGGCAAAGTCCTGACTTTATTGATTTCTTTCTTCACTGCTCTTTGTCAAAATATCCAACTGCAGACCTTAAAGACCTCCGCCATTGCTCGACATCTGCAGCCACACACGGCTTCTCTTATAATGGTCGCTCCGGCACTTTGTTTTTTGAAGGGGGAGGAAGGGATGATAGGCTGTGTGAGTGGAAGATGATTGGAGAACACAATCTAAAGCCTCTGCAGCTCTCTCTTTCTCTGTCTCCCTCCCTTTCTCTCTCACTGTTTTTCTCTGTATCTCTCTCGCGCTCTCTCTCTATCTTCCCAGTCTGACACAGAGAAAATATTGTACACTGACTGGCTCCCATTGAATCCACGTTGTGATTCATCGCCCAATTTCAAACTGCCAAGCAGCTAAATTGCACCAGGTCTGCCAAAATTCATCCCAGGAACACGCAGGAGATGTGAAAAATTAAATGTCATCGTGGCACAGTGGAAAACTTTCACCTCTCATCGAGCAGAATATGCTCGCTTCATTCTGTACTGATGGATGATGGCCTGGGGCTATACTTAACCTACTTAGTAATGTCATGTACCGCAGAATGTGTTTACTTTTGAAAAATAGTGAGAAAACATAAACTCTATCAGAGCTTGACATCTGCGCATTCTTCCTCCAAATAAAGTGGCTTTTTATGTTGATGCAGGAATGAATTTTCCCCTTCATCAGACTTGTTTGCTGTATATCATGCACTAACACTGGATGTGTAAAATAATGTATGCCAGCTGAAAAGACGGATACCGTTTCTAAAAAGTAAGAGCTATCTGTTAGGCTTCAGCGCTTACTGGTAGATCGAAAATGTTCTCACGTGGATACACTTTAGCTGCCAATTTGAAGTTCTATCAGGGAAAGTTCAGGCAGTCCAGACATTTTGAAGAGATAAAGGTACATTATTGAGCGTGAATTAGAGAGAGGGCGAGAGACAATGGGTTGAAAAGCAGAGAAAGGATAAGGTTGGGAGGCAGGGAGAGGGTAGGAGGGCTGAGCGATGACTGGCTACTTTAGCAATTAAAATGTGGGGCAAAGACACAGAGGCTTGGTTTGACCGAGAGACTGCACCATTCATCATCCCAGCTGCCATAAAGCAGCAGTAGATGGAACCTTTGATTTGAGCTTCACAGGAACATAAATCAAAATCCAAACCATGGCCTGTCAGGGCCATCGCCAGAATAACCCATTTGAGAGAGGGAGAAAGAGGAAGAGAGGGGAGGTAAGGTTGGAGAGAGTAAAGGTAGTTACTTTTCTGGCTTTGCACTCCATCCCACACACACTCGCACACAAAGACACGTGCAGTTTACAGACACACACCTTTGTCCCTCCATATGTATTTGATGTTCAGACGCAGCTGCCTCACACCTCTCCGCAATATCGAATCTAGGGATCATTGATCAAGTGGCTGGGTCCTGTCAGTGGCCAGTGGTGTGCCTGACCCACCCCGCCCTGGCAACATCCACCCGTCCACCCCCCTCCTATCTTCATACCCTCGTATACAAGGCAAAGAACAAGGAAGTGAGGTCATGCCGCGTGTACATCCATCCATCTAAATAGCATGACAACGACAGCTAATAAATCATTCATTCATTGTTTAATCTATTGTCTGCCAGGGCAAAAGTCATGTGGCTGATATGAAGACAGATTTACCCCATGCAGGTGGGGCCCGTTGGTGAGGGATTTTTACTGTTACTGGTTTCCTTATCAATTAGTAATGTGTTCATTATACCTTGGAGCAATTATAACCACTAATGATTGAAATAACACGGAGGCTCTTTTATCAAGTGAGTGCCAAAGTAATTTAAGCCAATTTAGTCATACATTTTATTTTCGCTGTAGGCTTTTGGGTTTGAAGCACTATGATTGACTCGCTTTACTGAGTGAAAGATAAACGATTGCTCATCTACGAATTATTTCAATGTTACATTCACCTGCACACGTGCCCGAGTGGCTCTAATAATACATTCATTTGGGAGAGTTGTGGATGAGGCTCCTGACTCACTAGCAAGGTCAGGGAAGGTTCATTTTAAATGCAACGTGCAATTCCAGAAGGATGAATATTTTGGTTCATCTTCTCCACTGTGAGCCATGTTTAATTTATTATAATTACAGAAAGTCTGAGTGAAGGCAGTGTGTTATGAGCAGAGGTAACAACCCTAACATAACCCTATTACAGAAGAGGTTATGTTCCCCCAGTGCAGAATCAATGTAAAACACGTGACCTGAAACAGCTCAGGACAGGTTAATGAGGCTACGTTTGGGACATGCATCTCATTAAGACAGCCAGAGGGAAGGTCAGTGAGCATCACTGTTTACCTTAGCCCACCTACTAACAGAATCATCTCACAAACGCAGGACAAAGTGCTTTTAAAGACCAGCAAATCATCACACTGTTATGATATGACTCAGATACAAAAAAGCACCCAAGCACACATTCCAGTTGGGAAAGGTCATAAGCTCACATTCAGCGCAAACGCGGTCGCCATGTTTGACCTGTTGTTAAAGTGACAATAGCAATTGTTTTATGCCAGGTGACCCTGATACACAATATGATTTAGACGCCATAAAAGCCGATGAGGTAGCGTTGATCTCTCAGACGACTATCAATGCTGATGAATGATTGAGCTCGCGAGGGGATTGAAGTTGGGAGACCATGAGAAGATGCGTGTTCATTTATGTGGCGGTGTACGGCAGCCAGCAAGCGGTGTGTGGCACGCCTGTCTGTGCCCGCATGCGGAGCGTGGCATTAGTCAGTGTGTAAAGCCCTACCAGTCAGACGGGAGATGGGTTGAGGGAGATGAATGGGAGGCAGGTTCACTTTATTACTGTCACTCTCCTCTCTCCCAGTCTGCCTCAACCTCCCCACTACCACCCATCCATTAATCACATGTTACTGCCTCCTCCCTCCCTCTTTCACTGTCTATTTCTCCTCCCTCCACCTTCCCGCTCCTCCTCCATCTGCCCCTCTATTTTCAAACTCAAACTTACTGTACCTTCTCCTCCTCACGTTCCCTTTCAATCTTAGTATCGGTTTCTGCCTCCAGTTTGCCACGTCCTCATCCTGAGATCTGCTCTTCACCAAGCCTGTGCAGTCTTAAAATATGATTCATCAGCATAAGTAAGTGACTCTTTTGGATAACAGTGGAGTTTCTTATGGGACTTATGGCTTTTGTCCTGTGTCTCTGCTCTCTTCTCTTTACACCCACCTCCAGCTGGTAAATGGAGTGGTTCTTATAGTGTTTTTAAACACTCAAAGCACTTTCTAATTATGGCTTTCCCTTCCTGAGCCTGGTTCTGCTGAAGGTTTCTTCCTGTTAACAGTGAGTTCTCTTTCCCTCTGTCCCCCTTTGAGTTGTGTGATTTTTGGGGTTTCTTTCTAATATTGTAGGGTATCTACCTTACAATATGTAACGCCTTGAGGCACCTGTTGTTGAATTGAAAAAAACTGAACAGACTATCAGCTAGTTTCAGTCTGTTTAATTAAACTGGGTTTCGCTATTCAAACATTTTGAACACCTTGATTTTAACATTTCAGCCACTACCATTATTTTTTTCTTCCGGGGTCAGAAACGACCAATTTTGGACAATAGAACTGAGTGCTAAGTTATCAGCTAGTTTAGTTAGCAAGGTGCATCCATGGACTGCACAGGTTCATAGCTCAAACAGGCATACCTGCTAATCTTTTCAAAGTAACATTCTTGGTATAAATATACAAATTATACAATATTTTTTTTAAAAAACACAATCATTTTATGAATGAATAAATGAGCTTTACTCACTGATACTGATACTAACTGATACTGATTACACCTTTAGAAAAGCCTAAACAGAATTTAAACTGGTGAGTTACCATTTTTATGAAGGTGAAAATTATATAGAGACTAAGACTCAATCCTCTTTAGGATTCAAAATCTGTTTTAAGAGTGACTTGGTTAAGAGGGCAGCAAAGACTTTAGCAGTGAAAAATATACACGACCACAAAAAAAGTTCTGCTCTGTTGTTTTGCATTTTTACATGCGAATCTTTAGGCAGCGCTTTCAGAGCCCGCCTCAAGTGGCCATTCCAGGAACTGCAGTTTTTACCACTTCCACTTGGTTCTTTAAAATGCCTACAGATCATGTAAGCTTGTTACATATTAATTTACATTAATATAATAAAGTTGATGTTTTAAGATAAGCTGGTAAAGTTGTGTTGTTCAACTGGTTTTTATTTTAGTGGAGTGTATTCTTTTGGTGAGCACATTATAAAGCTGGGCTAGGTTTAAACTTACAGTCAGCTGGTGCAACTGGTTCCTGGTTCATAAGCATGTACACTGTTATAGCTGAGACACTACACATCAGTGTGGAGCAGCAGCATTATCCAACCCCTGCAGTGATGCCACCAGCTTTCCCTCTGTCCCAGCAGCTATCAGGCTCTCTGCAGCTCCCATGGGCCACATGTCAGACAGTAGTGCTGTGTTGATGCTTTTGCTACATACTGTATTTAGATATATATATAGCCAGCTAGCTCTTCCTCTCAGGGGTACCTGAACAAGCTGTGTGCTACGTGGATACCAGGGCTGAGGGGGAGTAGGGAGGGAAGAAGGAGAGGCCCCCATAGGCTGGCCGTGCCGCTGTTCCCCCGGATCCTATCGGCTAATGGGTCGGTAGGGATTTGGGGAGGGGGGTGGAGGTGGACAGAGACGGATGGCTCCTGACAAACTCACACTGACAGCCAGTGAATACAGGGCAGCCTAGCAGAAAGGTCAGAGCAGGGATGGATAAAGGACCGCTTGACTTTCAAAGTTTCACCCTGCTTGGTGCCACCGCACTGTCAGTGCGGGGAAAGAAGTGTTTACGGCTCGTCAGTTGGTTTTTCTGTCAAGCTAGCCATGTGTCTTTGCTAACCACCTCTTCATCACACATGAAAGTTTTAAATTCCCACAAATATTTATACCCTGCTCTGCACACAAACGCATTTGCACTAACAGGCAAGAAATTTCTAAAGTGACACTGTCCAATTCCAAGTGCAGCACATATATGCAACAGCACTGACATTCTCATTAAGCCTTTAGTAAGCTGTGTACCTTCAAGGAGAAAGAATCAAACCCTCTCTAAATGAACTAATGCTGTTCTCACCCTGGAGGCTCAGTTACTGTGTGTGGATGTGTTTGTGCGTAGGTGATGTGTTTATTGACTCCAGTAGAGGAGTGGATAAGAGGCAAGGCTCTGACTGAAGAACACTGATCCAGTCAGATGTCACCGGCCCTCAGAACTGCCTCTAATGGGGCCCCAGGGAGTCTCTATCTCTCTTTCACCCTCTTCCTTCTTCTCTCCCTGCCTCAATAGCTCTCTAAAGCCAATCTCTTTTTTGTGTATCTGCCCCTGGCATTCTGTTTCTATTGCTCTGTGTATTACTGAAGCTACTATTACATGTGTGACTTAATGTTTAAATCTGCTACGTAAAGTCTCCCATCAAATGCTACTGGACAAGGCTGACTGATTTATTAGAACTACCATGCGTACTAAGATAATATTACATTGTAAAGAAATTGTTTGAGATTTTGGGATAACCTGTATTTGATTTTGTTGGAGAAGTTTGGAGAAGAAGTCTTTGCCTCTACCAAGACATTAGCATAATAGCCAATGTAAACTTTAAATAGGAAAACCGCAAGATAAAAATAAACACAATGTATTGACTTAATGTTTGGTATTATGATATAATAATTTAAGAAATTTAAAGATAGCTGAAAAGTTTACTGTAGCTTAGTAGTTACAAAACTCCCAGTGAGACTATGAATAGATTTATGGATTCCATTTGTGTATAGACAACATATAAAGCTACAGTTGCAAGTGTCGTCTTTGATATTGGATACAACATGTTATACGATTGGCTAATCTCCCCTTCAAAACTCTCACCTTGACCATTTTAAGCATGGCTGTTATTTATTTGCATTTTATGCTGGCTGCACCATTTATAGCGACTTTCTCGTGTGCATCTGTGATTACCACTGACTTCAAACTTGTGCAGAGAGCAAACATAAATGTTGGTGTCATGCTGACCTAACTTTAATGTTGAGGTGTCGAAGGGTTAGTCTCCTGCTACAACCCAGACATAAAACAGCAGCTTTCACTGCCTCAGTAGACTACTTAAGAGGTGCCACATTTTAATCAGGAAGAAAGAAAATTTCTTGTATAATCAATCTTAGCTTGGCTACATTTAACCAACTAAAAGGGATGACCTACTATGCCAGGGCAAAAATGCCCCTTGCAGTCCAACTTACAACTGACTGTATGATTGCTGCCTGTCATTCGCCTGCTCTTTTTCTAACCTTTCCTGTCTGTCTCCACTGCCCTGTCAGAATAAAAAGCAGCCTAAATAATCCAAGTAGCAAAAGTGCTGCTGATATGCAATGCCATATATTCTGCACAAGCTGCAACAGTGTAATGCAATCATCAGTAAATCCACTTTATTCATTCTTTTGACTGATATGTCACCTAACATTTGAGATAAAGCACATTCTGCCTGATTACTTGTGAAACTGTCCACACTTAACCACATTTGATTGCTTACTTAGTGTGAGTCTCATCATGCAAAATCAGCGAGGACACAACTCGTCAGCGGACCGGAGGAACCGGAAGGGACAGTTCCCGGCAGGACATCCACTCCTCCCACCGCTCCCAGAAGGCCATGCTTCAGCCATGTGTCCATCATCACTGTCGGGAGGCGTCCATTTTTGAGTCCTCGCGTCCTCCATCTGAGGCACCCCTGTCTCTTTGACGAGTCGTGTGACCTTTTCCCCACGTCAGGTGTCGTGCTCGGTTACGTCAGGGTGGCGGCTGAGTGTCAAAATGTGGTCCTGTTTGTGTCGGTCGGCTCCGTTAATGGTTTTACCCAAAGAGCACCGCTTTGGAGTCAAACAGGATCTGATGTGAGATGACAGGGGTGACAGAGACAAGGCCGGCCTGGCTGTGTTCGACGAGGTGGCCCTGGCTCGACAGGAAGCGTCCTATTAAGACACGACACACTGTTCATTATCAGCATAGTGGAGAGCAGATCTCAGGATGAAATAGTGTATCTGTACGAGGGAGTATGTGTTTTTGACACCTCAAGACAAGCGAAGGGCACTGAGGAGGCAACAAAGAGGCCCAGGGAATCATTTACAGTACATCAGTCAGATCACATGTGAAGCCACAAAGGAGAAATGCAGGAGACTAATGTGAAAGTTGGGATGCGTGTGTTTAGAGGATGCCTCTGATCCTGCACAGTCAGTATAAGTCGTAACCTCTTTTGTTCTCTCTCATTAGATTTTTAGATGGCTCAAAACATCCTGTGCTTGCACACCATTGCCTGACCATGTTATATCTGACTGGGACACCAGAGCTAGCATCCACTGGGCTCCCCTGAGGCTTCCTTCTCACCCCTTTCTGTTGCTGTACAATTACTGGAACTGGGGTCAGCCAAATGCCCTATATTTTCCTGTAAATTAGCAACACACTGTAGCATTCAGGACCAAACACTATTTGAGCGCTATGTGTCATTATTCTTGTGTCACGATTTTCTTGGAAGTGCATCAAAAGGGGCCCTAACAAATGTGATTTGAGAACACAGCTACTCCTTTGTGCAGCATGTTTAGAGAAATATTTGCTCGAGTGAAACACCTCTTAAACGGTGGGTTTGTTCCAGCGTTTAAACCTGTTTGAAAGACCTGTTTGAAGCCTCGAACATTTGGCGTTAATAGGGCAGAACGGCAGGGTGTATTTGATAACCACAGCGGCTACAGTATGACATCCACAGCCAAACGATGGCTACCAGCTCTGCAAACAACCACCACACCCTCGATCCATTTTTATTGTATTTGAGCAGCAGTGTTATATTTCCTGGCCTCCCCTTAGCACCACACACACAGGGCACTCCAAACAAAAAATCCATACTATCGACCCGCCAATGTCACCACAATTACTCTTCCCAAACAGCCATTGAGGACAAATTACATCTGCACTGCCTTTTCACCCGGTCACTATGGCTGAGCAGTAGCCCCCTCACGACACCTCCTCCTCTCAGCCTCTTGTCTCCATCCCTCCATTTGCCCCCTAACTGAAGTCTGGACGGAGATACAGAGAGAGGGGTCGCAACAGGGGACGGGGCAGCAAAAGAGCAAAAAAGGACTAGCAGCTTAGACTACCTCAACACTTCATGAAATATGGCTTCAGCTTATCAGTGATCACACAATTTCAGGCCCTCCGGGCAGCTGCCACTAAATGTGCAACAGTTATTCTGCCTGAACACTCGCTCATCAAAGCAGATATTTTCCCCCACATTGACATCTAGCGTGGGCAACCAAAAGAAAAAAACAAAAAAACCTGCCTGATATTTGCATATGTCGTATTAGAATGGGTGATGTTCAAATATCATCTTCGTGCCAGTGGCAGATTCAAGCTGAGAGCTGCATCTTCCTCTGCACCCGGGCAGGCCTCCAGTGGTGAGAGGTAATCTCGCTCTGAGGTGTGAAGAAAACCACTTCCCATGTTTACATGAATACAGAAGCCCAACACCACAGAAAACCCTCTGGTATTGATTTCCCTGTCTGTATACACTGCCAAAATCATTTATTCACTATTGGCAGCGGTACTAGCAACAACCAGCGTTTAATGCTCTTAGCTATTAAGTTTCTTTGCAAGTAATCTCAGAGAACGTTGTCCCCCCTCCAACAGCAGACAGGGTGATTGAATTTTCCTGATGTTACGATGGCCCAAGAGAACATTTAAATGACTTCTGGTGCAGGTGGCGTATACCTGGGTGTTGGAGTTTGATTCTGTTTCAGACGCTGTGTAAGGTCCCCATTCTGAATCAGGACCATCAGTCACCGCCCACACATACACACACACACGCATACACTCACATTGCCTTTTACCTTCATCTTAAACAATGAAAGGCTCTACACTCTTTTAACTGTAATAGCTCCAATGCCATCTACTCAGTATTTCTCCTCATAGAAGCAGTCGTGCAGAACTCTTTCTCTCGGAGGCACATCAGCCATTTCGATTAGATTTTCTACAATCTTTTAAAGAATCAAAGCAGGTTTTTACTTAATGCCCTTACATCTGGAGCAACATGCAAAGGTGTTTCTGGAGTATTTAGAAAAGAAAGTAAATTAATATTTCAGTCAGCTTATTAGGGATAACTGTCCTCCAAGTCAAGCAACAACTGCAATATTTTCCCCCAAAAGGCATCACTTTGCTTTTGAAGAAATAAATGCTGTGAGGAAAGAAAGAAAGAAAAATAAAAGTGAAATAAATAAATCTTTGTTTTGCTGGAAAACGTGGAGGCATGAAGTCATACATCAACAAAAATCTCATATTCTTGAACATGAAATATTTGAATGACACAAGCTATTTGACAGTGTCACTTTCAGAAAAATATGTGTACAGAATAGGCACCGAGAGATTTTCATATTCCGTGGGGGAAAAGATGCAATTGTATTTTTGCAGATACTTCTACTGTGTTTAGGCTCGAGATGATAGAAGCAAAGGCAACGTTTCAAACAGTTTTGTACAAAATATTTATCCAAATAAATCAAAGTGCTTCCAATTCACATGACAACCTATTAAGCTCCCTCTCTAGATTTTGCATTAATGCACAAATCTGCATTGTAACACTAAAGCTCCACCTATCAAGAGCTTGTGCGTGTGTGAATCATTCATGCATCTGTAAGTGTGTATCTGTATGATATATGGTGATCAGTCACAGGAGGGGTTTTTACTGCGTGATTATTTCTGCTGTGACACTAACGAGCTTCGGCTGCAGATCCACTGCAGACCAATTACACCGGAGAAGAGGCTGCTTGCTTATTACACTCGGATAATCAGTGGGTTTTACCCTCCATGTTACAGCTCCTGCTACACACATGAACATTTGATTTTCTCAGGATGTGCATGACTGAGTGATGCATTTATTTTCCTATATATGTGTGTGTCTGTCTCTCTGCGTGTGCATATATTACAACTCTGCTATTCCGATAGACAGCAGGCCATTGTATGTGATGCTGTGCTGTCTATATCGTGGAGCTCCAGCTTGTTGATTTATCACTTCTGCATTTTGTGCCAGAGCTCTCCACTTGATTGTGTCTTTGGTGCACTAATATGCCACCTCTGCATGTGTCACATTGTGACCAGGTTCTGTATGAGCGATTTGTGACTGGAGGGGAACCTTGCAAGCAGGAGACCTATGAGGACAGAGAAGATGAGGGGAGAAAGAGGGATTAAAATCTCTCTGTATTCAGTGATTGGGTTATTCTGGAAAGCACTGTCAGCACTTTCCACAAAGAGTTGCAGAAAACCAAAAAGGGGGGTTGGGGAGATCTTTTGATGTACTGTATACTGTACCCGTGTGCATATGAGTGCATGTGTGTGTGTGTGTGTGTGTGTGTGTGTGTATGTGTGTGTGCGCGCATGTGACGCACTCTAATCACCTTAATTATTTCCTCTAATTACCTGCAAACAGCTAATGAATTCCTCAGGAATCCTATCATGTTGTGTATGTGCTCACATCATCATCCGTTTTGCACGGCTGCCATTAATTTGCTCATAAACAAATACAATTAGCATAAAATGTTTCATTACAGGCTCATATATCCGGTTTAGTCCCTGGTTAGGGTACGAAACAGCTCAACAACAGCACACACAAAAAGACAGCATTTTTCTGCATTTCCCCTCATGCCTAATAAATGCTTTGATGAAATGAACGTGGATTAGAAAAATATTTCATGGTGTGTGTGTTTGTTGTCCTTGCGGATGCTTATGTGTGCACTCCTATCCATGTTTGCGCGCGTCTCTGTTTGTATTTGTGCGTGTTGCTTATTTTTTCTGCTTTATAAATTTTCCATCCAAGGTCGTCTGGAGAAGAGGGACAATGGACTCGGTCCTGGGTGGACTGATGATGAATGTGTACATTTCATGACAACAAAAGCATAATGACCTTATTCTATAATGAATGGATTCATCATTAAAAATCTCTGGCCTGCGGCAAAGTCTTTTTTGCATATTCTGATGTCACGTCCTCTCTGAACATCACATGCATTTGTAGTCTACGCCTCTGGAGCAGTGCGTGTGTACGAGTGGGTCTGTGTGCATGAACTAGTGTCTGCATTCTTATTTGTGCAGGTATACCTTTGCATCTCCTCACATGCATGCTTTTGGGGTACCTGAGGTAACTATGGCACACATTCCCAGCTCAAATGGACCGGTGTTTGAACCCTCTTTGTCACAGACATTTTTCCAGACATCTTCAAGATAGCAAAATCTATACACACCATCTTTCCTGTGACAGAGATGAAACCTCCAGCTGAGACTACTTAATGTCACCAAAGCTCAACAGTGCGAAACTGTTTATCAAATGCATTGAGAAATCTTCATTACAATTTACATATGATCTGAAGTGTTAAAATGTTTTTTATGTGTCTATACTAATAATGAAACATCACAGCTACTTCACAACATATTTTAGTATTTTTTTATTGATTAAGACCAAACTACTGTTTCAAATCACATTTGATTGGTTTTATTATCTCTTGTGGAGATTTTTTATTTTCTACTCCACTTTATTTCAGTCATGTTGTGGTTTTAGTCTGCTATGTATCCAAAAGCTATTATAACTAAAGTGGTAAAGTGTTTTTTATATTAATGCATCAGTAATACTAAAATAATAGAATAACACTCAAAAGTATTATAATCTGAATTATTAAATTAGGGTTTTTACTGCTGATACTGCTCACCAGAACTCCTACTTATAATATAATCATTTTATATTGAAGTATTATTCTTAGTAAAAGCCTATTTTCAGCTTTCCTGCAGCCAGTCGGCACCCTGATTTAAAAAACAAAGAAAGAAAAACAGACACATTTAAAGGCTTCACAAACATAGCGTGATTGATTGACAGCGGTCAATTATCAGGTCCTCTCTGGGCCGTATTGATCCCTGTGCAAGATTAGTATCTTTTTCTCCAGCTCTCTGTCCTGCAGGTCATGTTACATGGTCTGACCCTGCCAAGGATACAAATGGCATATACATCTCCTGAACCGCTCCAAATGTCACCTGCCAGACAGGCGCACAGAGGATGAGGAGAGGAGTCTTTTTTTTAATGATTGTTTTGCGTGTGTGTGTGTGTTTTTGCAAAGTATGGAGCAGAATAGACAGATTGTCAGGAAACATGAGGAAAGAACAGGGAGTGGCATGCAGTAAAAGACCAGGTACGCTGAGGTTAATCATTTAGCTATCACGTCACCTCTACTGCAGAGGGGTTTAGGAGTAACCATACATAAGGGAGAATGATAGCTCATAGGTGGAAAGGATCACAATAGAGTTGCTGCTTGTTATACAATGATAATTATTTAATTTGACAGCCTTAGATCCGCTCCTGTTTTAGGAGCAGATCAGTCCTGCTTCAGGATGTGTGCCCTGCAGGTCTACGTTTTCAAGAGGTGAATCAGGTAAAGCACATTCAATTAGACTGTCTAACACAGAGTGACAGTCTTACCAAGGGCTCGACCACACCACTGCATTTCGCTGATCGGCTTCAAGAAACCCACTGAATTTAGAAGCCACAATGGCTGTACTGTACAGCAGTGGGGGGGAGGAAGCCGTGGAGTCCGGGTGCCAAGTTGAGAATTCAGAGCTTTCCTTCTGTCTGTAGTCAGGTGGGATGACAGGGGGCGAGTGCTGGTTGGTGGCTCTCCGGCAGCTCTGACAGCCTGTCACAGGGAGATCACTGCCACATGCCTGTCTGTCCACAACGCTGACGGCTGACCCGTCCAACACGGCCCGGCCCGCTGGTCATGCCATCCCTGTCTGCTGTCGGACGTCTCTGACAGCTGACAAGACACCTGGGACACGGCCGGCAGGGGCCAGAGCGCTGCTACCTGTATAGACATCAGGATTTACTGCTGCCAAGGAGAAGAGTGTGGAGAAGGAGGAGAAGGAGGGAGCATACACAATTTTTTTTCAATAAAAGGATCACATACTCTGCTTTCTCAACTCTATTTATATACATAATATAAATTTGCCTTCAACTGATGAACCTTTCTCATTAAAATTAATCCAGGACAATTAAATGCAGAATTTTCCTTAAACTAATACATGCAAGTTGCTCTGTTTGCACACATGTGCACTAATTACATTTTTCACTGCATAACTCCCTTTAGATGTGGAGACAAAGGAGGCTGATGGCTGGAGTCTAGGCTACTGAAACATATGGGCCATGTCATTTATCACGTCCGCTGGTGAAGGAATGAGAGCCCATCAGTGGCCTGGCATTGATCCCTGCATGGGCCAGCCATTGTTTTCAGCAGCACCTGGTGGAGTTCTGTCTGCAGTAATGGGGAGGAGGAGACACACAGAGGGTGGGAGAGGATTAGTCTGGGGAGGGAGGTGTTAACATTTTCTGGGCTACTCTTTAAAAGTCACAGAAAAGTAGAAACAAGAGAGAAGTTTGACTTTTGATGTTTATTTTTCTCATATTTCTTTTCGTAAAATAAGGATCTGTAGGGTTTTAGTCCAGTTCTGTGGATGGATTGTGCCTTATTCATCCTTTATTTTATTTTTAAGCTATTTTTAATGATATTTAATTATTTTAAGTGTTTCTGTAATGGTGGTAGCTGTATGTATCCTTCAATACTACAGCTCCCAGAATTCGGAGAACACTCCACAAAAATCTAGTTTGTCAGAAATACCAGATAAAAGCAACCAAACAAACTCACACAGTAGATGTGAGAAACAAACAGGGGTAATTATAGAGAGTCAAGAATGACTTCTGCTGCAAATGTGCCACTGGTTTGATTTTAATTACAATCTGACAGACTTTAATTATCATTGTGTATTTTACAGTAAATAAAACAATCATAAACTCTAACCTCACATTTATGTGTACATAAGTATATGTTTGGTGCTTTTACAGCATTCGGAAAACTTGCATTACGACTATATATCATATCTTTAAGATTAATCTGTCATCTTGCACTAAAATGTAACAAGATGGTAACAATTAATATATGAGTGAAAGTAAGAGTAAAAAAATAAAAAATAAAAGACATTCACTATCATAAAATACTATGCTTTATGCTTTCCCATTTATTGGCAATGTTCCTGCTTACCAAGAAATCATGTTTACATGAACACAGCTAATACTTTGAGGTGTAATGCTCTGAAAAGAAGCTCTAATATTTTCACCTGGCTTTGTTTAAAAAAAACACACACACACATTTGCTTGCTCAGCATTGTTTGTCTGCAGTAATTCATCACACAGGCTTTGAGCTATTGATGGAGCCAGCATCCTATAGCAGGCCCCTGTCAATGATTCACTCACTAAGCCCATCTGTCAGGCGCCCTCTGCTTCTCCCCCTCTTCGTCTCAAACACCACTGCTGTTCAGCTCGACCCTCCTCTTCCTCGGTGATGGATGGACAAAGTCCTCGACAGCCGCAAATGGCCGCATTCAACGCAAGAACACCTCACTGATTCATTTGTTGTGTAATCCTGCCTTAAAAATTCAGTTAGTTCTTGTCTCAAAGTCACCTGTGGCACAGACCAGAAACCATTTACAAGGCTGAAAGAGAAAGGCTTTGTGGGAAGGTGACTTCTGGAGGTGATTGGTAACTATTTGAGTATTCGCAGCTTAGCTGAGGAGAGTGATCAATAAATCAGCTGCTCTCAGAATCCATCACAATTGTGCCACTAAATGCTCTTAATGCAGTCAGTGATAAACTATGGCCAGAGCACTTCTGGAAGGATCCGGTGCATCCTTGCAGAGCACATTGCCTGAGCACTGAATCACATGGTGAGGGGATGAAGTAACTCTCTGGGACTGAAGAGAAACCTGAAGATCCTGATGTGAGCACAGATCACTGGTGTGGGTCAGAGCTCAGGTGTGGCAAAGAGTGCCATCTGTGGGCTGATCATGAGAACTGCATAATGGGATGGCATAAAATCAAACTGACATCTCGACTTTCCTTTCCTTTTTTTTTTTTTTTAACCACTCTAAGTTCATTCTTAATACTTAGGACAGGAGCTGGAAAATGTTAACATAGCAACTGTTTATTGGCTTTCTGGGAAATTTCCACTATATCACAAAAAATTGAAATAAACACTTAATCGTCATATGTTTCTGATTATTTGGTCAACAACTGAGTAGCCTGATACGGGTCATGTCAGAGGTGTAGGGCTCTGACAATGCTCCCCTTATTCCTCCTTGCACAAAGGAGGAGATACTGGTCCTGCTGCTGGGTTGATGCTCTTTGACCACCCTAACTTGCTCTGCTCATGTAATGGCCCATTTCTAGATATCAAACTATCCAGACTGTGCTGGGAGACATTCTCACAACGGCATGAATGAATGCGCCATCCCAGGGGAACTATTCAACCTGTGCAAGTTGACACTTGCAAAAATCAAAACTAGAAAAAAGTCAGGAGGGATAAGGAGAAAGTAATGGTCTGTGGCCCAAACCTGCATAACTGTTGACTTTTTGAGGGTTGCCTTCCTGTTGCCTCTCATCTGTTGTCAGATTCTAACTAGATTAAATGTTTAACTGACTTTTTGTTATACTGTGATGACTGTTTAACTGTTTCCTGAACTTTTACTTAACTTTTTTCAGAGCAGTGTACAGGATATACTCCAAAACTAACTGCAACACATGCACACTAACATCGAGTATAATACTGGGTTAGTGCAACACACAGTTTTTTTTAATTTTCTTTAATTTAAAATCTCGGTATGGTAGAAAGTAGAGAAGAAAATCCAAAGCAGAGCTGAAACAGAGGAAAGAGAATACTGAAATATACATTTTGAATATTTTAGTTTTCATTTATTGGATTTTATTTTCAGCTCAGTTTAGTTTCAGTTAGTTCCCATTTCAGTTAAACACTGAAGCACCGTGAGCAGCTTTGGTGTTGACAAACAGACAAAAACTAAAATTAAAACCTTTGCTGCATAATTTTTATGTATTTCAAATTTGTGTGCTACATTTTTTAACACCTACCTTTACATTTTTGTTTAATTTTAGTTACCTATGCTACATTTGGACTATTCTCCCAGCTGTTTTAACGGGAAAGATTAAAGATTTTCTTCCAGAGATTCCCTTAGTACTGATCTTGTTTTCAACAGTATGACTACCTCTATCTATCAGTTAGAGGTAGTCTATCGCCAGTACACAACTATACACAAATTCTTTGTCCTCTTTTTTCAAATACAGTTTGAAACTGATTGATCCTTCATCGACCATATCTTAGGTTAAGTACGAACTGATTGATCTCTAATTCTTCTTGTTGACTTCACTTATTTGTTAACGATATTGTTGCAGTGTGCAGTGATTAATTGATGCCATACATGGTGCATTTACAGTAAGAACCATGTCAGCAAACCTCTGGCAAAAGCAGGTTTCCTTTCCATCCATTTTAAAACAAAAGACTGTGAGGTGAAGCATAGTTGCTGCGTCTCCAGCTGTGCAGAGATCACCGCAGCTTTCACTCACCCTCTGAGAGCCTGGGCCCTCAGCAGTGACCCCCCTCACATCAAACTTGACTGCTCATGTCCTGTCTGCATGCCGAGTTGTCGTGTAGGCTGTGTCGCTCTGTCACAAGACATGTCCCACATTTGCAGCCGCCATCGTTGGCCAGCAGGATGAGAGCGTCTGTCAGGAGAGCTGACACGCATGCCACTTTACTGGGCAACTGACAGAGGGCCACGCCACACTGTCACTTCTTCCAGATCTATTGCCTGAGGATAAACACAGACACACACACACACACACACACACACACACACACACACACACACACACACATGTTAATAACACAAGAGTAAACAGAGTTGGAATCTCAGAGAGTGACTGACTGACAGGCTGACTGGGTGACCGACCAGGGCTGAGGAAGCTGGAGCACAGTGTCACCCCTCATTCTTACAATCTCCAGCTGTCACATCAAACGCTCTGCTCCTGTGTTGCTCCTCCTACATACTCAGCTCCAGCACCTTCTCCCATCCCCTACCTTATGTAGTGATATCTCTTCAGAAACATGCACTGTAGTGCTATAGGACTCACAGTCTCAGTATGTTAGCCTTCATGTGTACTTTCTAAAACATCATTTACACTACATTGCTGTATCTTATATCTTATGTTCCTCCTCCTATTCATTCTGTTGGATCTGTGGGGCGTCGTGTTCTTAATAGTTCTTACAGACTTATGAAAGGGTTGATTTTACTTTTCAGTATGAAGCCCATTACTTTAATATTAGTCCATAACACATGTAAATGTTCTGAAACTGAGACCAATTGTTGCAGTTTTATTTGATCTTTTTTTTTTATTTTTGCTTGATCTAAGGAACAGCTGCTCAGCACTTCAATTTAGTGTTAAAAGACATGCTGAATGTGGTTTGACACTGTCTTGCTAAAAAAAAGGAAGTGAGGCCCTCCCTGGGAAGTCACCCCGATGGCAGCATATCTTCATTATATTTATCATTCATTATTACTGGGGTCTTCACAGGTGTGCAAGTTCCCCATACTATGCACTAATGTACACTTTCTGGATGTTGGCTTTTAAACTGTGTTCATAACAACACTTTCCACTTCACAATTGAAGACAGTGAGCATATTTATGTATGCATTTTTGGAGGGATTGTATTGTTTTAATTTGCATCTGTGGTGACAAACTTTATTCACTTGCAGCAGTTTTCAGATATGTGCCTGAATTCATCCAGGCTTCCACTGTAGGTGTCATGGTGGTGCAGTATGTAGCATCCCTCAGCAAGAAGGTCCTGGGTTTGAATCCACTGGATGAGTTCCTTCTGTGTGGAATTTGCATGTTCTCTCTGGGAATTCTGGCTTCTTCCCACTGTCCAAAGACATGCATGTTAGATTCATTACTGATTCTAAATTAGCTGGACTGGCTACCTGTCCAGGGTGTACCCTTCCTCTCACCCCATGATATGCTGGGAAAGAAACCCCCAGTGACTTTCACAGTCTCCACAGGAATATTTAAAATTTTTTTTATGTGATCCCTTATACAGGTAGACAAGATCCTTTTCAAAGAACCCGACAAAGCATTTTAGTTTAAAAAAAAACTTTGTTCAAAAAAGGGGGGATCAGTCAATGTCCCCCAATAAATAAATAAATAAATAAATAAATAAATAAATAAATAAATATTCAAATCAAATACATAAATGTAAGCAACAATTGTTGAATTTAGCCCCTCCACTGGTTATACAGCAGCGAGCCTCTATGATGCATCAACACTTGTACTGGTAATTTCTGCATAGTAAATGCCTTATGTATACACTTGTGTTCATTTTGTCTGCAATGCTTCTATTTTATTAGTAAAGAAATTATTTCAATGAAACTTGTTTCTTTTTCTTTTAGTGTGTGTGTGTGTGTCGTATTTTTACTTAAAGTAAATCTGGATACACTTTCTAATGTGCAATAGGAACATATGACTCTAATAGATTTTGTAGTACTTAAGCCCCTCATTGCCGGCTCTCCACTCATTTGCTGTGGTTTTCATTTGTAAAAGCCCCTCAGGCGCTGTTGTAGTTTGCACCATGGGACCGCTGTGGTACAGTACATGGAACAAGACTGTCCTCTAATGGCTGAAAGCTAAATTGCCTCCATTGAAATAATTAATGGAAAGATAATGTTGTTGTTTTTTGGTAAAGTAAATAAATAAAATAAAAATGAAAAAGTACTTTTGGGAGCAGGGCAACATTTTTAAAAACCTTATGTTCAGTCTCAAACAAAACCTATAGGGATATCGCATTTGTTCAACAGTGGGCACCAACACTGAGGTGTTTGGAGACTCGGAGTCTTGGAATTTAATTTGTGATGATAAAAAAATGCTGAAAGGGGGTCAGAAGCCACTTTGCAAGTTCTATTTAGCTTTTTTTAATCCCAAATTATCTGGTAATGATATTTAACTGTCTGAGTAGGTATACTTACTCAAATATTGAAGGAATGAAAGTAAAATGTTTACATTTACACTTATCGTGCACACAATACTTGACCGACTTTTAATAAGTGGAATATTATCAGGGCTAAACTGTGAATCATGATTCCAGAATAGAAATACCCATTCCTCTGAAATCAACTTGCATGCTCTGCAGAAATGAACTGAATCTGAAACAACAGCTCATACTGAAAATAATGAGATGTTGTTTATGGGAAAAGTGGTGCCAGTAGCCTGCCAATAGATGGCAGTGTGCATTCATGCAATGCATTTATCTTAGGCATGAGTGAACAAAAGTAGAGCAAGTGCAATTTAGTAATAATAATATTAACACAGAAAAAAACATGTAGACGTATGTAACATGCAACAATGATCTTTAAATTTAGGCAGAGATATCTGGTATTTCGTGTGCCTGGTACGCTGGTTTTAGGCTGACTACAAAATGAATAAAGCTTTTTAGAGACCTACAGGGAGTCAAACCCGCCCTCTGAACCTCTCATATCTCTTTGCATGATGCATTATGTAGGTGTGCCGACAGACAGGAACATCAGGCCCAAGCAGCAGCTCTGTGCGCTTCCCCAGCGGCTCGCTCCAGTGTCACAGTTGTTTAACTCCAGTAATGCAGGCCAATTAAGTATGATGTAGGGCTGCCTGCTGGGACCCCCACACTTTGAGTTCTGGAGACTCCCAGAAGCTCAGGTCAGGAGGCTATAGGCTCTGGACATGAATGATTAATCCTGAAATTGACTTTGTTTTTCTCATCAGAGGCCCCAGTTGCTGGTAATAGTTAGCTGAATAAGACAAGAACAGCTGTTCCAGTCTTATCATCTAAATAAAACCTGGAATAAAGGAAAGGTTTTTCATCAGATCGTACCTACGTATTACTTCAGTGATGATGAGTTAGCTTAAACTTCAAAAAGCTGAAAACTTGAGCATCACTAATCATGAACTCGTGTTTGAATGAGAGCAACTTTGAAATATTATCAAAGATATTCATTTATTGAAAAGGAAATAGATAATACAAATGAAACAAAATTGTTTTTTTCACATAATTAATTTCATGAGTCATTGACAGCAAAAAAAAAAGTTATCTCACAGGAAACTCATTTGGAGTCTTGCTTTCAGACGTTACTCTTATGAGTTTTATGACATGAGTAGTTTTGACACAGAGTGCTTCCAAAAAGTGCTTTCTGCAGAGTAAATACTGTACAGTGCAATGCCAAGTAAACAATACATCACATCTGATCATTCATTGGTAAACATGGTTCATATCAAAGAACATAAATGTTCAAAGTTTCATCAATACAGTACATTTATAGCAGACTTCACAGAGACCACGGGGAAAACCTCCCAGTCTCTAAGTATATCACATTTAATTATCTCCCTTTGGATTTCAACCAACGACTTTTGATTCCCGTTGCTTTTTTCACAACTTTCAGTTCTGTTTCTGTGAGTGCAACCTCATCCGCTTTTCTCGCAGTTCGGCTGCCCCCTGCTCTCCTTCAGTTTGTCTCTCTGGCCCTCCGGAGTCTTGGAGTCTCTTCTTAAATCACTAACCACAGCTCGGAGGTTTTTGAACCTGTCCAGCCGAGTGCTCTGGGCTGCCTGAAGTCTGACTTCTGAACCCTGAGTTGCACTTAGGGAGCTGAGAGAGCGCACACCCGCGAGGCCGCGCTCCTTTCCGGCGGGACGACGTGGTGTGGTCATCGTGCCGAGATCCTCAGGGTGATCCATGTCCCTGATGACCTCACACAGGTAGCGGGCCAAGTCCTGGCTGGAGAAGGACAGGGTTTTCTGGGAGCGGCGGAAGGTCAGAGGGGACGGCAAGGTTTCTGTCTCTGAAGGGGGAATTGCCAGACGTAGAGCAATTGCGGCACTGCCGTTTCCATTGGATGTGCCATTTTTGTTGTTGTCCTGGATGGGCTTAGTCTGCGGGTAGGAGATGATGCTTTGAGGATAACTATATCGGAGTGACTGAGCTGGGCTTGGCTGGAGGGAGCGCTGCAGCTCCACCATGTTAAAGGCATTCTGAGAGACCAACAAAGAGAGAAGAAGGGAATGAAAAGAAAGAAGAGAAGAAAAGATGCGTTTTTCCTCCTGTGTAATCTTTTTTGGGAGTTTAAGAGATAATGAAAAACAACACTGGCACACCACATTAGTCTGAGCTGTGCAGCTCAGCTAATGCCTCTGCTAGCTAATTAACCCATTCCTAAGACTGAGACAAAGATCCAGCATGTAAGAAGAGATGTTGGCAACAACATGACCATTGATCAGCCAAGTAATTAATTATCTAATTGCAGAAAGAAGAAACTGCTACTACAAGCAGTATTAAAACTGAGGTGTTAACAGCTATTGGTATCTACGTTCTTAATTTCTGCTAATTGACTCACAGTTCTATATTCCAGGCAATTTACGGTTCCAAGAAATAGTTTGTGAATTGGGACTAACAAGATTTCTTGACTAGTGACTCACACGATGTAGCTGAATCTTTATCTAGGTCACGATTATACAAAATAATAAACCACAACACTAAGAAAAACAACAGAAAAAAATAACAATCTGAGGATAAAACACAAATTTTGTGCTCCTCATTTCTAAGAAACAGATAAATTAGTCAAAGTTCAGGCTTGAAAAAAATTGAACCTCTGTTCTAATTTCTTCAAATATTCTTTCAAATTTTTGCTGTCAGGTTCTCCAATTACAAAAAATATAATTTAAAAAAAATGGGACTGACATGTACAGGTGTTCGCTACAAGAAAAACACTGAATAAATACTGCTGCTGGAAGCACACTACAAAGAAAATTACAGCTCTCCAAAAAGACACTGCACCATCTCTCAAGTCTAGAGCTGCACCTGTGCACATAAATGCTCCACAACATTTTTACGAAAGTTTTTAAGATAAAAACAATTCTTAAAAAAAGCACTGGACACCAACACTGAAACTACGTCCCAGCTGTGAAGTACAGAGGAGGGAACATCCTGTTTGGAAGTGTTATTCCATCGAGCGCCTGAACAGTGAATTAAAAATTACATCAAGTTTTTTTGTAATAGAATGTCAGGGCAGCGGAACACTACACTAAGCTTCAGAGATGATGGGGGATGATCCAAAGCACACACACAAAGTCTAAAACCTAATTATTTAGAAAAGGAGAAAAATCAGGTTTTGGAAAGACTTGGTCTTGGACATCACAAAATCAGGCATGACTTAAAGTTGGCTGTTGGCTGCAATCAAGAAAATACTGCTGAAATTAAAGAGTTTTGTAGGCGCATGCCTACAACTCCTAAAGGAAAAATGGTTCCCTCAATTCAACTGCTTTAACTTGCAAATGTAGTTTTTTATCTCAAAGCACCAACAAATATTCTCCATCCAGTGTTGACGTTCTATTTCTGTCCATATATACTTTAAAATAATATATCTTAATGGTATTAACATAACCCTGGAAATAAGAACTTAAATAAGTACTCTATGTAAGTTTGGTTGTTATTTACTCTCTCTATGTCGGAATGCGTGTACGTTTACCTGATCTTGCTCTCCTCCACCTTCCTCGTCGTAGTTGAGCACGTTCTCTCGGATGTCCTCCCACTCGCCGTGATGCGCAGACACATGGTACACACCCTCCTTTAGGCCCTTGTGTCTCCTCCAGCAGGAGTAGAGAAACAGGCCCAGCATCAACACTGAGGGGTGCCAGAGAGCAGGTTAATGCAGCAGGGAGCACCGGCACATAATTAACATGAACTCCTGAGCAGAAAAAGCACGGCTTTGGCTGCATATGTAATCGACAAAGTTAGGCGGTCCTAGGAAATACTCGACTGACTGCAGTCAGGATATAATTTAATTACAAATAAATAAGTAACACAGACTCATAATACCTGACTGTAAATACATTTTGCATCACACTGACTTGTCCCGTAAGCTGCACTGACTATACAGTTAGGACATAGTAATAAAACATACGTGCAAACGGAGGCACCACCTTTCCACCTATATTCCCTTTGATGTTGCCTCTCTGTTTCCTGTCTTATCAAAGACCGCAGTTCCTCTGAAACCTATTAACTGAATTTGTACTCCTCCCAGCTTAAACTCAAAGCCTCAGTGGCTCGGCAGAACTCTGAGAGGAATGCAGCGGGAGCCGAAAAGGAAAGGTCCTAAAGCATACACATCAATCACAGCTATTGTGTGCTGAATTATACAACATGCTGGACTGACCTTTAAAGTCCATTAATCTCAACCAATATTTTTCTCCCATCTGCCATCCTTCTCTTTCTCTTTTTTCCTTTCTCACTATCTGTTTTTACTAGTTCGCAACTTGACTCCCCTTTTTATCTGTGTACATTTTTTTGGTCTCTATATATTGGCGCTTGCCTCTGTCTTTCCTTTTCCATTGCTCACTCATTAAGTCTCTCAGTGTTCCTGTTTTTCAGTCCCTCTCTGGCCTCTGCCTGGCTTTGGCTTTTATCTCTCACATGAGATGGGATCCATTTCAACTAGAATAGTTTATATGGTGTGAGTCAAGTATCAGTTTAATTGGAAATCTTCTGAGAAATGCGGGGTAATCACATTAGTCTGGATTTTTCAAGTAATTGCTTCGAAAGAGAATAATGCGGCAACGACTCATCGGGGGTCACGCTAAAAGGTACTCACAAACAAAGACAAAAACAAGTCCCTAGAGCTAATCTCCACCAACTTCTTATTTCTTCTGCTATACTTTTCTGCTTCTGCTCTGCACTCATGTTAGATAGAAAAATAGAGTCTGTAAGCATCCCCCTCCCTCGATCCTCAGCTGACCCTCCTCAGTATGGGGTAGAGGGGAGAGCGGTATTGATCAGCTGACCCAGCTCCTTCACTGTTACGCCAGAGTACCCTTGCAGAAAACATCAGAATTTTGATAAGGCCTGGCACCAACCAGACGGCAGCTTGAGCCCCTCGCCTCGAGAATTACCTGCTCTGAGGTGCTGCCTGCAGGCCTGCGCTCACCTCAACCCTCAAAATCACCTGAATTGATATGAAAAGAATCTCTGGAGGGGAGGAGTTCGATACGCGGCGCAGTGGAGCTGAAGAACACTCCCTCCATCACACAAACACACACACACAACTGCTAACAGGTAAACACTGACCACACCGCCCACCCACACACATCGAGGTTGCCTTGCCCCCTACACCTGCAGCCACTACTGCCTCAAGTTATATGGGTGTGCGCAGCTAAACTCCAGTGAGATCAATATCACTCAGGGTGGAGAACAAACATCGCACTCATTCATCAATCCATAACACCACTGCTGCCTCTTTGGCCTCTAACCATTACTATGACCAGGGTATTATGATGTTAGCCTAGATCGGACCGTGCATTATGAATGAGTATGGAGTAAACGACAACAGAGCCTGATCAAAACACGTAACCCTTTCGCTGTAGCTCCAGTCTGAGGTTAATGAGGGAAAAATGAGCTGCGAGACAGATGAAACATCAGCGGAAGACTAGGGAGAAAAGAAAAGTGACAACCGAGCAGAAGGAAATGAGACAGGTGAGAGATGAGAAGGAGTTGGAAAAAAATAATTTATTTATAAAAGTTTCAGGGGATGAAAAGGACAGGCACTTTACAAGATCGTTTGGCAGCCAGAGCCCATATGGGGAGCTAATTTCTTCTATTCATCAAGAAACAGAACATCAGATCTGATGCTGGATTAATGAGGATTGGTCAGACATTGGCTCATCTGGCTCTGTCAATAACGCACACTGAACTCACATTCTGGTCGGCTTGTGATGGCTTATGTAAAACTTAATAATGAATGATCATTTTAACTTTTAATGCATGTTGAGGCAGAGTAGGAATCCCCCTTTAATTTCGCACCCAGCTAGTGGTCTCACTTAGTGCAGAGAGCGTGCTGTATGTGAGTGTGTTTTTGTGGTGATGGGGGTCATCATTAAACAACTACATACAGTACAAGCAGCTGGTCTCTGAACTCAAAAACTGGATTAATTTTGCTTCCAGGTTCAGCCAAGAGGACGGCCGGTTCCTCTTTTTTCTCCTTTATGTTTTAGTGAAAGATTTATTTTAGTTTATAGTGTGTGTGTTTTTTCAAGGTGCAAAAATGTAATTACGCTCACCAAAGAGTGCTACTCTAATCTGAATTGCATTAAGGAACAGTTTGTAATTCTTGGTGAGGTGAAAAGTTTGAGCCTTGAATATAAATGCCTCCGTTGCGACAGTGGACAAGCTATTTCAAATGGACTTCTTTTAGTTAGCATGCAAGCAACACATGAATTTTCCTGATAGATGCCAAGGCCACACTTCATCATCTTTGAATTCATTATCAAATATTGAAGACTGCTTTGTATGTTTCACTCTCATGTGTCAGAATAACTGATGTCCCAATACTAGCCACATGCCCTGGAGGGAACACGAAGTTAGTTATAGAGGCAGGGACAGTGTATTGAATTGCCCGAGCGTTTTATAAGCCTGTATGTGACAGAAAGACTCATAAATAGCAACGTGGCGCTATAGAGAGAAGTGACTGCTACATACACACACGGGCATGTGTTTAGCTTTGTGAGTAGCAGAAACAAACATAGTTCCTTAGTTAGAAACCCTTAAAGTAATGCCATTAACTCATTCCTTTCCTAAACATTAACCATGAATTAATGGAATCGTCCTTCTTTTTTGACACAATTGGCGAGATATCAATGCATACGCATTTAAAAAGGCCCCGCTGGCAGCAGATGTGGGAAGATATTGAATCTTGATTCTATTAGATCTTAACACAGCTTATGAGACCATCAACCATGCAGCTTTATTAGACTGCTTATACAAGCGGGCCAATGCCATCAGTACTTAACTGCTTCAAGTCTGGAGCTGAAACATTAGTTGAATAATGAATTTGTTGATCAGTTTTGATGGCTGATCAAGCTGTTTCCCCGGTTCATTTTGGCCACTCTCTCATTCTTCTTTCACACACCGGATAGATGTTATGTATTTTCAGCTTTCTGCCATTCTAGAGTAAACGATCAGTTTATGATTGACAAAGAAAACAAACACAATGTCTACCAATACTCAAATTATCTCGTGTCTTTTCTTTAAAATAATTCACTCTGAATGTTCTTTTGTGTTTCTTTATAGGCTTCGTACTAGTCTAGTGATGAAAAGGAATGAAATTATCTGCCATTCTAAACAGACTCACACTTGTACCTTCTTCTGGAGACAAAAGGCACAGTTTTCATTTCTTGACTGCTGGCTTTTACCTGTAAAACTGATTGTTTCTGCACCTTAACAAAACAAATGCATATGTTCTGTTTTTAAAGACAATGGTTTTGACTTTCCTCAGCTAAAAAAAAAAAATCTAAACCTATAACATGGCTAGGAAAGGTTTTCCATATATGTATTTATACTGCCCAATTTAATAATGCATGTAGTCAGGCATCAATCATGAACATGAAAATGTCAGAACGGAGCAGCTCAGTTCTAAACAGGCACAAAGAAAAGCCAGCACAGCCCTCATCTTATGATTATTGATTTTAAGATTCTGCTCCTCACATACAAAGCAGTCAGTGGCTGTTCTCTGGTATACATTTTTAAACTTATGACCCCTCAAATGTCAGAGCGCAACCACAGATCACCAGATGAGTCTTCAAAGGGAAGGTCTTTCAATGAAGGCTCACACACTTCATCACCCAAACCTTGACAAGTCTGTCTTTCTCGTAAAATATTTTCTAAACCTTACTTTTTAAAAAGCAGGATTTTGAGGTTACGTGATCATTTTTTCGAGTATCAGTATAATTAAAGTAAAATATTGCTCATATTTTGCATGTTTTATACGACATGCGTATCTGTAGGTTAGGGTTAGGTTACCATCCGACCTGTTGTATGACATTTTTGCCTAATTCATGTAACAAAATTGAAAAACCTATAAAATAAGAATTGCAAGGCCAAAATGCATGTATGTATGAGACTTCATGTGAAAAGTAACAATCTCTAGATTATAAAATTATGTGCAAAATATACACATTTTTTTGCCCAATATATACGCCTATCCAACTCAAAACATTGCTTTAACTTGTAATTCTGTGACTCTAAGCTCAGTTTAAACCTTAAAGCCTGAGAGTGATTCTGGAAACTTTGACAGCTTTTAACAGAAGTAAGTTTTTTTTTTTTTGCCTAAATCAAACCCTCAACCTCCTAAAGTTTTGCCTGTTGTGTGAGATTCCTCATTACAGCTCCACATACTGTATATTACAGTGAAGTGCACACTTTGGTCATATTAGGGTTGACTTGGGAAAACAGTAATGCACGGAAAAGTATGGACAGAAATGGATAAAAAAAACATCAAGGGGTAAAATGAGTGGATGGTGGGATATAAAATAAGATGGAAAGATAAAAAGTAAGGCTGAGAGTGAAATTGACTCCTGAAGTCAGAGAATAACGTTGGGAGAGACAGGGAATACAGGTGTGATGAGAAATATAGAAAAACACATAAAGAAACGCCCCTTTTCTCCAAGGAATCTTACAGCTTCCCCATGAATCACAAAATACGACATACAGTGTTTCTCTCCCTGCTTCTCTTCCACTGCAGATATTTGTTTCATGTTTTCACCAACCACCCACGGAGAAATCACATCCTGGCACAACTCAAGAGATCAATAACACTACAAGATATGTGCGTGAATAGATTTCACAGGACCAAACCTGGATGAAAAACTAATAAAACAGTGGATGTTACAGATAAAACCATAACATGATGTGATAATTAAAGCGTGACAACAACAAACAGAAATAAAAGAATACAATAAATGAAAAGAAACACTTCAGACAAAAGAGCAGAACAAAAAACATACAAAAAATGAGCAGAGATGTTGACAGTGTTGGGTTACCACAGGTGGAAGAGGACATAGTCGACATAGCTACCTAGAAAGGCCATGACACATATACTGATGGCGAACATGGAGCTCAGGCTGAGGCTGTTGCTGTCTTCGTGGAACATGGCAAGCGTCACCTCGCAGTGCCGGCCCCGGTAACCCTCACTGCAGTGGCACGAGTATCGGGACGGAGAGTGAGCCACGCAGGTGCCGTGGCGACAAGGCCGGCTGGCACAGAGCGTGTAGACGCAAACTTTTCCCAAAGAGCCCTCTTTGGTTATATGGCCTGGGGGGCACCTGTGCAGAGAAGACACAGCAGTGTAATGCTGAGACAAGAAACACTTGGGAAGCTGTCAAATAAAAAAAGAGCACTGCACTCCACAGAGTTATGAGACCTAAGCTGACAGTGTAAAAATAATACCCTGAGGAGTTACACCTCTTATATCAGATTCAAAGATATGCTCTTTGAAGGTTACAGTGTCGACTGTAACTGGAGAGGGGAAAAAAAACAGTAAAAGAAATTGAGAAGTTAAGATTGGCTTTGCAGTAGTGGTTCCTCGGTATATTTGTACAAAATATCCCCTGAATATCATTCACCCCTACCCCCTGCTTCTCTCACTGGTTTGTATCCTGAGGCAGTGCAGCAATCACAGAATATGGATGTCAAAGTCCCCACTGGCTCTAAGTTTCAAAATCACAGCTGGGAAACTTAGTCGTCCTGCAGAGTTTAAAGGTGCAGCCGAGGCCCTGACTGTCACTGCTGTTATACACTATTTTCTCAGGTTGACACACTATTAGACACACAGTATAACAGGCGTGCTCTTAAAATAGCTGCCATCTGGTGGACACTTTGACTTCAAGTGTATACATAAAAATGGGGTTTGCACTAGCATGCAACTCTCTGTGTTATGATTCACTGTCATGGCTTACTAAGGCACTTAATAGAGCCAAGTGAACAAGTGAGCATGTTTGTCATGGTAAGTGTCTAATGTCAAGGATGATCTGAAATTAGCACAGTGTTGGAATGTTTTTAATTGCTTCTTTTCAAAAGTCCACAAAATTTTTTGTATTATTATGTTGACGTAAATGTAATATCTTTTTCTCTGCTTCTTATCTATTGTTATTTTTCTATGTGCTTAAGTGGCATGTTCCAGTATATTGCAATATATTGATTTTTTAAAATATATATCCCAATGTACATCACTTTGTAATGATGTTTCTGAAAAGTGCTTCATAAATGAAGTTAGTTACAACCTATGAACAGTGCAATAAACAATACCACATCAAGTACTTATTGTGAAGGAAGCCATGTGTGACCAGGTCAGCTCATGCCGAATGAGCTCAGCAGTCGCAGATGGCTTATGTAGAAGCAGTTAGTGAAGCCGACCGAGGAGAATAACAACACTTGCTGAAACATGTAAAGCCTTTGTCCACTGTGAAAGCCGTCCTGATAACAGAGAACATTTATACAAAAACAAGCCATTCATGTGCGTTGCCACATTTCTCTTCATAGCTTATACTTTGCATACAAGACATTACATATGTGGCAGGTATTAAGAGAGAGAGAAGGTATACTAACTGTGCATGGTATTTCTGCTTAACTTAGAAAAGGGGCGCTCTGTGGCCCTTGGATCGAATGCTGTTCCTCTTGACATTTTGTTAACAAATTGAAATTTTTAATAATCCTGTCATAGATTGCCTCTGGAAGTTTGCTCCTTTAAAACCTGACCACCATACCTTGTTTATAATAAATAGCAAAATGTACATTTAAACAAACTGCACTCATATAGCTCTTTTCTACTAGATCTGAGCACTCAAAGCGCTTTCCTACTATAACCCTCATATATACACACATGCATATGGGTCGTTACCACCAGAGATTTCAGGTGAAACCACTGTGAGACCTTGTATCATGTGACCTGTTTAGGTCACTTGACACAAGATGTGAGCAAGAGTGAGGGGGTTGAGGCACGTGGGGAGGGATCTCAAGACTCCTTTAAGTTGCTTTCTTTTTCAACTACTTAGTCGGCCATGAATGACTGAGAGCCTACCCGGTCATGTCAAGACTACATTATAGGTGGCTGACAGCTTTTGGAATAAGCAGTCACCTCTGTTCAATGATGGTTTTTCACAGTGGACATAGACGTCCTCTTGCAATCTATCTGTCTTCACAGCCCAAAATGTGAACGCTGGCATCCTTGAAAGCGGGACCTTTGTACTTTAAGTGCAGATGTACAGCCGAATCTTGCGATACAAGACTCATCTGTACAGCTGTACTTAGAGGATAATGGTTACAGATGGTTTGAAAGAGGAGTATTTTAAACCTTGGCTCATATGATTACACACATGAATAATAGTGGGTCAATGACAATGTTCTAAGGGACAATGCCCACTAGAGTTTAACAACTAGCAACTCTCCACTAAAACTGAACAAGTCTCTTGGATGAGAGGTGAAATATCTTCAAAAAAAACTTGAAGTCCAATCACCTTCTTTTCAAGCTCTTAAAACAACCATGACCTGGATGACTGAGAACCTACACAGACAAGTGCTTTTTTTCTGTGCGCAGATTTTGTCTAAGATTCAGACAAACACACGCACCCCAATGGATGCCTACAGGGCAACTCAGGGTTCAGTATCTTGCACAAGGATACTTTATCATGCAGACTATGTCACGGACTGAGGAATGAGGATCCAAATGCAGACTCTACAGCTGAACAGGTGAATATAAAACTGACCCTTATTTGAGTTTGAAACCAAAGTCCATGAGATGCAAGCTTTACACACTGAGGACTAATGAAGAATGAAACACAGTTGGGGAACTAAACACGCCTAAACTAAATCAGGGTAATGAGACACAGCTGAAGTAATCCATGATGGTAAGACAGGTAAAGTCAAACTAAAGAGAAAGCACGAGAGACAAGACGGGAAAACTAAAAACAAGATGGGAGACTAAAGAATAAGACACAGGAAACAGAGGGGAGCCAGGATAAACTGAAAAACAATCTATAACCATGAACAGAACCCAGATAGCCGGCATTTTAATGAGACTATAGAATGTGGCAGCATATACTCATATATCAATACACAAGGAATTAACAACACCATCAACTTGTAATAAAATTATTAATGTCAGCACTGAGCTTCCAGTCCTATTAACAAACAATATTAAGACTTAAACACTTAAACACAACTGTAGTTGCTTGTGCTTTAAAAATGTACACAAAAGGGGCTGTTGTGGCTCAAGGGGTAAAGTGTGCTCTGGCTCCCTTAGTCTGTCATGAACCCTGGGGTTGTGTGCCTGAGTCTGAGGTGTTGTATTCTGGACTCTTGTGTTTGTGGTACCTTGAGTTTATATTATGGGCCTTCTTAGTTTTAGTTCAGGGTTTTTATTCTGTAAATTTGCAGCACCTGCACTCATGGTGTCTCCAGAGGTCCACGCAGACCAAGGGAGGGGAGCAGTGGTGCTTCCTGCAGGCATCTGAAGCACAGCCGACAGAGACCCCCTGTGAAGTGACCACCTGAATCCCCTCTGAAGGCTGCTCCTCATCCAGGGAGATGGAGCGGCCATTAAACCTCAAATCCCGTAAGCAACCTAGTGTAAAAAGGAAAAAGAGAAGAAAGAAGAAAAAAATTGTTTACAAATCCAAAAGAAGCACCAAAACCAGTCCTCAGGCAAAATCTTTTATAGACACACATTTACTCTGTGGCAGGGGTTTAAAGTCAAATACACAGACACACTTGCATTAAGGCACAAAAACATCTGCAAACCAGTGCTCAGACATGCTCTCACACAGGCAAACACATGAACAGCCTCAGGCCAGGTTGTCATCATAGGCTTTTTTTAAGGATATTTTCCTCTTTGCTGGTTAGTTTGCTCACAGTTGGAAGCACGAGGTTCAACACATTACTTAAATACACACCAATGCCATTGACTCACGTCTCTCATCTGCTGGAAACCACAGCATCAACACACCAGTACCAGTAAATACCTGTTTGACCACTAATTCATACATAAATTATTCATTATCAGATTTTTCTCCACTCATTTATCTTATTCTTTCAAAGATAGCTGCATAGTAACCTACCCACAAAGCTCCTGTTATGTCCTGAGGGAAAAGAGTTTCCAAGCATCACCACAGCAGGGTCAATGATGATCTCCTGACTTTGTCCAGGTGAGGCCGTTACCTCTCGCCGTCCTCCGCCTCTGTCAAGTCGCAGGGTGAACTCTCTCCCATATCGGTACAGCTCCACCTCATGCCAGTCTCCATCATCCAGGCGATGGTAGGGCAGTGTGACGTTATAGTCTCCATCTCCAAGGTTGTAGAAAACAGCCAGATGACCCTGAAAAACCTAAAAAGTATAGTAATGCTTAATGTAAGATTCTGATGAGGAAGCAGCAAAACTCTGCTACTGGAGACTTTAAGGCTTTTGTTTAAAAGTCTGGTCATTTTTGAGCACTTCTTTATGTTAGTGTAAACTTCAAGAGTGCGACCCAAACTGTGAAATGGGGTGACACAAATACTGACTGAGTGACAGTCTGAGGGACCTGGATTCCTGCCATACTGTGCCGTGTTGATGGGCAAAAACAGATTGTGAGCATAACAATATCATAAGAATTAGGGCAGTTCCCATGACACGGAAAAGGTTGGGTTGTGAAATTTAACTATATGGACAAGTAGACTCTCCTTGGTGGACCAGCCAGAAATATGGCATGAATGTTCCAGTGGTAAAAATTAATTCAGCAGTTTTGCAGCCATGATGCTTTCCAGAGATGCCGTACACATCGCTGCATGGCAGAGGCCAGAATCATCCCGAAGGGAAGGTATACAAGAAACAACAATTATCTTCAGCAGTTAAGGATGAGCGAGCAGAATGGACTCAACCAATGAGCGGCTCCCGTAACTGCAGCTTGTACATGTCCACAGCTTAATTGGAAACAGTGGGGCAAGATAATTCACATTCAGCGCAGCCAGCATTAACTATTGCTCCCTCAGCATGAGTATCTCAAATGTGCCTCACCTACTGGTCAAACACACACACATGCGCGCGCGTGCGTGCACAAAGTAAAACCTGACTGTGCGCTCCCTATTGCCTCATCCTGCCCTCAAGTCCACAACAAAAATGAGCAAAGGACTCAATTGATACTTAAAGGAGAAAAATCAGATTACACAAACTTTCTGCAGAGCCCCCAGAGATGTACGCAATCACCACTTAGCACAAAATCTTCAAGCAAATGTCTAATGCCTGAACCTTCACATTTGAAATCCCATTCAATAATAAAAATGTCAGAGTTTTAAAGTTTTACTGTTTCGGAGGGGTGTGATGATCTTTGACAGTATTGCAGTTCCTGTTTGTTACTGCCCCCAAAAAAGCTTCTTTACAGAGTGCATTAGATAAATGTTTTCTTTAAAGAGACTCCATACTCCTTGGAGAGATACATGCTGTTTATACCCAGCTAGCCCCTCATAACCTTTGTGTGAAAGTGTGGTTATTTATTCAGTGTGCACTCTATTCCATATCTACCCTTAAGAAAAAAGGGCAGAGAGGCAGCCCTTTAAATTAGAGCTTGTTGTCAGAAAACACACCAGGATGGTGCTCAAGTGTTTCTAAGAGCTTTGAGACAACTGGGCTGAAAATGTTTCAGTGTGCTGCTGCAGACAGACATCAGATACTTTATACAGCTCACCAATTCAGCTCCAGAGAGGGTTTCACAGAGAGGCTTCACAGCCCGCATACAGTAAAGGCTACAGCCTTTTCCTTTTCCTGTCACCGTTGCATGGCGGCAAGGGAAGAGGACAACATTGTTTCTCGTCGTGTAGTGTAAAAACCCAAAGAACAAGATTTGATTCTTTAAACAATGCTGTCGGACAAATAACAAGCATGTTTTCAAAGACAGACCAGTGGTGTGGAAACCATAAAAACGGTGACAGGTTCACTGCAAACAGGTGACCTGTGAGTTCGCCAAAAGTGGCAGTCCTAACAGAGATGTTTACTTCCAGGTGCTGTTCACAGTTGGCCTGTCAGTGAGTGAGACAGAAGGCTTTGACAACAAACACTGGCTTCATATCCACTCAGGCAAGAGAGGCATGCTATTACGGAGGTTTGGCAAAGAGAAGCAGACTTGACTCGGTGGGAGCACCTTTCCACCCTCGCCGTGGCACAGCAGCAGCATGTATGCAGTCATCACTTTGAGCTGCCCACTTGAACTAAGCTGTGTTGAAACCCTAAAGCTCAGAGCGAGGGATCTGACCTCTGCCTATTACAGTACACATAGTTGTTCTCTTGCCATCCTAAATTGTGCTTCAAATATTAACCAAAGGCAGAAATAAGCCCGAACAGAAGAGGCATCATTTTTTTAAATAGCAATCTCTCAATAGGAGCATTCTGCAGACTTACTGAAAGGCCTTTTTGAGAACATACATATGTCAATCACCAGCCCCCTCTGTATCCACCCCTATGTCTCAAACCCTGGTATTACTCACTCTTAGTCTGACAAGCATTTTCAGCAATCATTGTCCGGGTCCTAATCATCATTTTAAAGCTCATAAACAAGACAATCATGGCTGTCAAGGTTGAGGGGAGTGACCGGCCATGACTCACCTCTAAACGTAGGTATTCGTTCTGCTCCTGGGAAAGCAGGCTGAGGATGACGCCGGTGGCTGCACGTGTTCGCACCCCAACCTCGACACTAGTCTGTCGCGCCGGTAGGGACCAAAGAAGTTGGAACTGAATGTGGCTCCGGCCGTCAAAGGAGAACTCTCGAGCCACTTGTCAATCAAAAACACACAAAGCTTGTTCAATTAATTCAACTGTCATAAGGGAAATACACGAGGTTATCACAGCAAGAGCATGCTGCTGTGCAAAAACACTTTATGTAAGGCGAGGTTATCTTCCCACAGCAGCAACTTTCCAAATTAGTTTGTACCAAGTTTTAGATGTAAAACTGACTGGAAACGTCACAGTCCACCGAAAGTTGTCCGGCGTGCGTACCTTGATCGCACTGTGGCCCCGTAAAGCCTTTTTCACACAGGCAGCTTAAAGATCCCCAGTCCCCATGACAGCGACCCCTCTTGCTACAAGAGGAAAGCTGCTCCAGGCTGGCGCAGTGGTCATCAATGAGAGTGCAGCCTGGCAATGTGTTGGAGGATTCAGCAGGGGAACCAAGGTCATATAGCTGAATGTAAGAATAAGAGGAGAAAAATGTGAAGACAATGAAAATACAGCAAAGGCAGTGGAATGAAAGCAGAGGTATCTGTCCTTGTAGTTCTAGTAGATGGGATGAAAAGAAATGTGACTGCAAAGAACTTTGTGTTATTAAATGAATGAAGGATACTATAGCTTTACATTTGATTTTTTATTGTTTAATGATATCTTAAATCCTGGCTTTCTTAAAAGTGTTAGTTTTTACAGTAAATATCGACACTAATGGGTAACAAGAGCTACAAATATAATCAGAGGTACTGTACAACACATAAGTGATGTAGAACTGTTGCTAAAGCACAAAAAATCCTGAATCATGTCACACTGATCAGTAAAAGATGTACTTGACACCTGGATTTAGGTGGCAGGCAAGGTGTCTTATTTCTGCAGACAAAAGCGTTGGCTGCATTAAAACGAAGGTGGTGCACTTTCAGCAGCAAAATGAAAGGGTGTAAATTCTTTCAGTATAAAAGAGGTTACAGTCACGGGTTAGTGTTGTCATTACTGTAGTAGCAGCTGTTATCTGTACTGATTCCATGTACTTCTGGTAATAATTCTAAAGTGCTTCCAATACAGAATTAAATACTACACAGCACGGGGAAGCATGGTGGTTAGCACTATTGCCTCACAGCAACAAGGTCCTGAGTTCAATTCCACCATTAGATGTATGGAGTTTGCATGTTCTCCCCGTGTTTGTGTGGGTTCACTCCAGGTACTCTGGCTTTCTCTCACAGTCCAAAGAAATGCAGTTAGTGGGGATAGGTTAAAATTGCCCGTAAATGTTACTTTGCAGATTAATACTTTATAGTTTGCAAACTATTCGTTTACTAATTAGGCAATGCAGCAATGTGTAGGGCAAATACATTTAGATAAACTGAACTGATTACATAAAAACAAACAATCAGGATACATGAAACAATCACTCATTCATGTAATACATGATAAAGCATTACCGAGTATAATACTGATAACATTCTGGATCATTACTGGTACATTTACATTTTAAAGATAGAGACACCAGAAGAAAAAGGGATAAGTAACCAACATCAACATTCATAAGGTTTCCCCGCGCTACCTTGAGGTCACATTTACATTCTTATTGAAGTGGAGACCTCCATCACCTACGCGGCCTGTCATCCGAACAGGTAAACAATAAGAGGTACAGTATAGGATTCTATTCACCTATCTACCCAACCAGCTTCATAAAAAGGCTTCATGGTAATGGATATGTGGTAATCTTGGCCTGCTCCAGACTTTACCTTGCTGTCCACACGCAGGTTCCTTATACATCCAGTATAGTGTTTGTGCTGTAGCTGGGGATATTCATATGACATGTTCTCATTGATCCCTCCAAGCTGCAGAACATGACTTCCATTGAAATACCTGGAACGCACACAGAACAAAAACTGAAGAATGTGAGCAGAAGAAAAGGAACCAGGCACAGTACGTTCTCAAGGCTACAATTAAAAACACAGCTCTCAATATAACGAAGGACAAAACAGTTAAACCAATGCATACACAGCATATTGGACTTTCATGGTAGAGATTCACAGATTATTCTGAATCTTTCTGAGGCTTTCATCACCTTTATATCTTCAGACAACAAATTGTTTCTTTTCTATTATTTTTAAAATATGCATGATGGGTAAATTACATTTGCCTGAAACGATCAACTAATATGCTAACTAATAGTCTATAATACTGGCGGTATTTTCAAAACGGGATGTACAAAGTGATCATTTTAGCTTGTTAACCTGGTATCTGACCTGCAAATGTCGTAACTACTAATGTTCCCTATACAATTCACAACACACACAGTGAAATGCTTCTTAAAGGTTCACAAAATTTAGAGGTTATTACCAGCAATAGCAGCGGTATAGCTCTGATGTGCATTGTTAACTTCAGAAGCTCACAGCTTAATTACACAACATAATAATGAGCACAGTGGCAAGCCAAGGCCACGATAGTGGGGGGGGGGGACAAATGTATAGCTGTGACAAAGCAAGCGCCACTATAAACAGAAACATAGTGAAAGATTAGTTTGGCATTTTAAGGATTATATCTGAGGCTTTTATCAACAGCTCCCCTCCTCCAGAGAGGTCTGCTTGGTACACAGAGAAATTGAACGCTCTGAACTCAGACTAGTCTGAGTCACTATCTGATTTCATTTACAAATAATGCTTGTGCATAAACACAATTTCTGATATTATTTATACAGCATGAAGACTAAAGTTTTGCATGACTGCAACATCACATACCAGACATAAACGTATTGTTTTAATGTTTTATTTATTTTGCAGAAATAGAGAAAAAACTGACTGTAAATGAAGTTTTTAAATTGTTGCACAAATGCAATTAGTCTGATTTCCAAGTGGTGTGTGTCCGATGGGCACAGACCAAAATGCCTCAGGATACAATCTGATAGACATAAAACTAATCAGAGCAATGAAAGATGATGGAAAAATGTAAACAGACTGCAGCATGCAGAAATGTCAGTGGTGAGAGCAATCACTGCGATTGGCCCAGCTCAGACAAAGCCGGTTGGAATTCTGCTTGAATGTGACGCGAGCTAGACTCATTCTTTCTGAGTAAATGAAACATGAGCTGCCCGATTTGTCATTTTTCCTGCTAAGATATTGAATCCGAAACATTTAACTGAGTATGAATAGAAATTAAATCAGCAGCAATTTTGATTTTGATAGCAATGGTTTAAATTATTTATCTTGCAGAACTTTTCCTGGCTCCAGCTTGAAAAAAATGTGATTTCATTTGAAGGTGTCATCTATATATAAGTCCTCTCTCTGTTTTACACTACATTGCCTGGTTTAAACAAATAGTTATGTATTATTGGCATTTACTGAAAAGTTAGTTTTGGGTTTAGATTACTGGTAGGGTTATTTTTTTAATGCAATCGATTTAAATATTAGTGAAAGCAAAGAACATATTACAAATGCCACTATTATAGTGAACTAAGAATTCAACATTAAAATGTTACAAGTTTGACACCATTCTAACTGCATTTATTCGGAAAGCAAAATCAACCAATTTTATCTAGCACATTTAAAAAGTACAACAAAGTGGTCTCTGGTTTCCAATCAGACATTTTACTAATTTGAATGGGAGTGAGCAGTGTTGACATGATTTACAAACATTCTTATTTCCCAAATAGCAAAGAACACATTACAAATGCTAAATTAGTAGAAAAGAACCAAATAATGTTGCAATAATCTACTTACTAAAAATTAATGACATGCAGCAATATACCACTGCTGCATGTCATATTTTTTCTCTATTCATTTCCGTCACCTCCCAAACAATGTCAATAGATGCTTGGTTTTGCTGGAGGCATCTTCCTGTTAAAAGGTAGTTTTTCCTCCCTACTGTCGCCAAGTACTAGCTCATAGGACACTGTCTGATTGCTGTTTTTTTTAATAAGGTCTTTAACTTACAGCATGAAGCATCTTGAGCTGCCTGCTGTTGTGATTTGGCACGACATAAATAAACTGATTTAAAACCGTTTATAAACAATTGTGTGTATTTCTTGACTTTTTTCAATAGTATTGCAAACTACTGTTGCTGTTGCTAGAGAACTATTTAGTCCTGTGGAAACACTGGGCATCTAGACACCGTCCCATGGGTCATGCAGAGTTTTGGGTTTAAGAACAGCGAACAGAACAAATAATTAGCATTTAGGCAAATTACAAAGCCCAGCTGTTAAAACAAGTGCAGCTATTGTATTTTTCTGTGTGCGCACTTGTGTGTACGGTAAATTATAACAGATTAATTGATTATCTCATTATTTATCAGTCATGTCTTATTAAAACTGGCTCCCTTCAAAATTCAAAGGAACCACTTGATTTGTTATAATGTGCAGAACCGGTCACACTTTCTTTATTTAATTATCGATCTTACTTTCCCCTGTTGGGTGTGACTCCTCGGATTTCACAGGATGAGCGGTCCTCTGTCATTGCCCACGAGTCTACGCCTTCTGTCTCCATGACAATTGCAGTGGAACATCGATCCAGAGTAAAGCGCACTTCCTTTAAATTGGGCAAGAGTGAAGAGAGAGGTCATCTCTAATTCATGTGTAGATGTGTGAGTGTACCGCTGCCTGGCACTCTCTAAAAACTGTGGTATATATGTATTAAAATCTGATATCTTCTGCGTACTCGGGAAGAAAATGGGGAACACATGCAGAGGGATTTGGCTTGAATGTGCATGTCTTACTTTACTGTTGCTCCTCACATCGAGGCGATGCCAGCGTCTATCAGCCACCCCGACATTATTTGTTAACTGGAGCACCAAGGTCCCAGAACCATGGTTAATTTTCAGGCTAGGCGTCCCTCCAATCAGTTCTGAGGAAGATAATGATGAGCATTTACATCAACTAGTCTAAGAATCAGCATAAAACTTTAAAAAAAAAAACAGAATATCAAATAACTTTAAAAATCTAAAGGCAGAGTGAATAAAAAACTGCGATGAAATGCATCGCAAACAAACAAAACAGGCAGAAAAAAATGCAAGATGCAAATAACCAGTTTGTGTAGACACAGGAAAAACCCAAGGGATGTATGAAAGCATCTCACTTCAAAACAAACACACAGTGTGAACCAAAAAGGAGGGTGACAATACAGTAACAAAGCTGAGCTGTACAGCGGAATCAAAATTGCACCAGAAACAAATAGCTTTAAAATAAGTTGTCAAATTGTAAATAAAAACAGCTAAATGGTTGGTTTCCCTCAGTTACTATTCCCAATGAGCTCTGTGCACAATTCTGAAATTAGAACTCTAATTTTTTAAATGGTGAGACTCACAAATGACACTGAATTCACCTACATTAAAATGGGGCGGGGCTAAAAATCTGAGAGCTTGTGTGCATGGCTCGATATCAGCAGTGGTAAATTAGTTTTCTGTAATTTCCCTAAATCAACCTCTTTGAGTAAAATACAAAATTATGGGTTGAGGGAATAGTAATTTGAAACTGTATGCATGTGAGTGCGTGTATCACAGCATGAATATTTATACCATGATGGCGACAGCACTGTAATCAAAAAATACAATTCAGACTGGTTTCTATGGATTTATATCTACTCGAGGTAACTTAATTTATCTGCACAATTACAACACATAATTTTAATTACATTAAAGGTAGGCTGTGACTCAATGGCCTCGCTGACAACTGTACGCAATCTGTGAGCAAAAAAGTGACCTTTTTAACAAAAAAATGAAATTATTCTATGTCAAATAACAAAGCTTGACTCATTCATTATTCTTGTTTTAGATTTCTTAAATATTTTTATGTTATTATTTAACATAACATGAATCACTGTAGTGACATGATTTCAGTTTCATTACCATAATTTTTATGATACTGAATCACTTTGTCTAAATGCTGCATAGTGTAACTATAAAGCTTTATGCATAGCTGTCACAATGCAAAATAACCTATTCAGTTTGATGAAATATTTACTGCTGTCCTTCACCTGGCAGATTGAGTTTTGAGCCTCTGTGTCAGCAAGAATAAACCCCACTGATGTGTCCTTGAGTGAGACACTGAAAGTCTATAAGCCTGTTCTAAAGCTGAGCCGCCACTCTGACGCAGGGGGTAAGCAAAACAGAATTCGTTACGGCAGACGGCAAACTATTACATACACATTAAACAGTGAAACGGGGTTTCCTGCGTAGTACTACATTAACAGTATAACTCAGTCAAGTGAGTGCTCCTATCTCTCAGTGGTGCACTAACGAACAAAATTTGCCTCATATATCTGATTAGCTACCACCCAGTAATTAAACACACAAAATTAAGTCGCAGGTTTGAGTGCAGTAATGGCCCAGAGGCCCCTTGGCACACATCTAATTATACAGACTCTTTCTTTACCTATGGCCATGTAGTCTTCACTGTCCCCAGGCATAAGAGTGGCCATCGGGCCAGCATACAGTAGCAGTCCGTCATCTTCCTCAGTCATAAACTCCAGTGAAAGATGGCTATCAAAGCAAGGCCTTATGGGGGGAAACCAGGCATAGCCGTTGCCAAGGAAACTAACTCTCATCTGCTGACAGTCTGGCCCCTCAAGCTGTGGGGGGCACTGGCACCTGTAGCACCAAGGAGAAAAACAGTGAGGAAAATCAAGGGAAAACAAGGGGAAAGAAACAATCAGTGTCATTCAGTTTTGAGTTCGGAGAAATCTTCACGCTGTCCAATCTCTGGATAAGTGCATGGCGACTTTTCTCCGGCATACGTGACAGCTTTGTTGATTCACGCAGACAGAGGTTTGACTTTGCTCTAACACGCTGGCTGTCAACAGACAGCTGGGAAAGCGCTTTTTCAAATTGCATGCATTAGCCACGAAGCCCTAAATGTTCAACTCCACATTAAATCAATTAGCTATGAACACAACATTACTCTGATCTATTCTTTATCTATCACAGCTGTCTGAGCTGAACCCTCTGGAGGGAGTTCCTGCTCAGCACATCACATTTCCTTTGTTGGAAGATAATTATTTCCATTTCTCTCACTTTTCTATGTGTCGAAGCACCACAGATTTTGTCTTAAGGTATTACACACTGGCTGATAACTGTGCAAATGCTTCTTCTTGTAGTTATCCACTCTGATTAGGACTTGAGTGTTTTATGATTTTCCCGACTCTGTTTATGAGACCGCAGTGTTAAACATAAATAATCATACATAAATGCCATACAAAGATACATGTAGTAAAGAAAAACAGCCCATTTTTGATGGTGGGGATTGAGGGGACCAGTTGATCTCATCCTGTCCTCTCCACTGCAGGCATGTGAGACAAGCTGGCTTTGCTGATAATGTCAAAGCCATCTATTTTCATGCGGTGTCTGAGGAAAGCTGTGTGTACTGAGACTGTTAAGGGATGTTTCTCCCATTGCTGTTTATTCTGCAGAGGGGCAACACATGTCAGGAATACTGATCCATATGCAGCAAAAGGGGCGGCTTAGGCAGAGTGTAGCCTTATGCATACATATGCACACGCAAAGCACAGTGCACCTCGCTCGTCCACAGTTTCTTCACGAGAGCCGTGCCAGTCCAAATCAGGAGGTGCATGGCATGTTTTTCTTACTTCTGACTGACAATATCTGATCAGCTGCTGTCTGAGGTTTCCTGTTAAGCTCCTTTGACAGAGAATAGAAGCAGAAATTGGATTCTTTATGGCTGGACTGCATTCACAGGAGGGCATATATGACACAAACAGGGAGATACTCTTCTTACAGAACAAAGGCTCCTTGCAGCAATATACAGATCAAGTGGAGCAGAGACAATTTAAAGATACAAGGAAAAAAATATGTACATGCTGCTGTTGACGAAGTTGCATGCTAACTGAAATTTTAAGAAGTTGTGAGCATAGAGGGGGAAGGGTTAATCCCCTTGCCCTATATATATATTTTTTAATCCAAACATAAGTATGTACATGAAACAAAGTGCATGCTGTTTCTTCGGTGATATATGCCCACAGAGACCTATACAGTTGAAGTCCTGAATATTGACTGCAGACATTTATCCATATATAAAGTTAAATTCAAAGTACAGGTCTATAACCTTGATACCGAGGTTAGACTCATTATTTGCAAAACATGACGTGCAAGAACTTTAAAAATTTCAATAACAGGCTTTAGGGATACACACCTCATTTCAAAATCCTGGCATGATAAACTCATACTTGAGTTTGCAAAATCATGTGCACACACTCAAACATTGATTCCACGGTACAAAGGCAAGCCTTTAAAAAAATGATGTAACTGCAGATTTAGCTAACAATACAGCCGAGCTCCTCAAGACTTTTAGTTCTTTTCGTTGCAGCTGAAGAAGATTTTTTTCACAAGGGACCCACAGTAATTCTGGGCTCAATTTCCAAGGTATCACTCTAACAGCAAATCTACTGGGACTAGAAAGAAGACTGCTGCTCTTATTTCCGTTAAATATCTTTTAAGAGCCTATTTCATCTTAAGTTCTTTATAACTGCAGAAATGCCTCTCACCTGTATCCGTTCTGAGTGTCGATGCAGGTTCCCCCATTAAGGCAGGGGTTACTGGAGTAGGAAGAGCAGCGTTGATGGGTCATTTCTCTGGCAGCGCAGCCACACACAGCCAAGGATGTTACTTTCACTGAGACCAGGGATAAAGCACCCGAGTCTATCAAGGTGGATGAGTCACTGATGCTTAACTGTGTGGAGCAGCCACCGGATGTCTTGCAATCGGTGTGCACGCACTCATCTACTTGCACCTGGTGCACATTTGCACGCAATACTGACTGCAGCTGCAGACAGGAAAGGAAGAGCGCAGCAGATGAGTGAGACAAAAACAAGAATTACAATAATTGTGGCTGAAGATAACAGGGATTTGTATCACCGATGCCGGTGGCCCGCGGGACACGCTGATTTACACTTGGCGAAACAAAACAGCTTCACGAGAAATGCAAAAGAGCAAGGCAAGGCCCTCATCATAAATATTTTAATATTCTCACTGGCTACTGTTAAAGAATCATGATATGTCATTGGGTATGACAGATGAATCACAGCGATGCATAATGAACACATGGAAGAAAGAGGGCAAGACAAAGACAACAAGTAAATGGGAGAGACAAAGAGACATGACAGGGGCAGGCAGTAAACAGACACAAAGTTGGTGTGAAAATCAAAGGGCAGATAAAAAGCTGCTATCTGTTTCCCTCGAACCCCCCGAGTGTATCACTTGATATACGAGCACCGATGACTATCTATCCTACATGATAGCATATGTACCTTCTTTTTATGTGCGGCGAGGACACCATGCAGTTTCTCTGGGCGCAGGTAGCCATTATCAGTTAGCACATAGAAATGGATGTCCACAGTTTTTTCGTCTCTGTCCGCGATGCTAAAAACGTTGATACTCCCTGGTCTGACGGACAAGGTTTCAGACAGGAAGTCCCAAAACGCCTCGAGCCGACTCTTCCCCTCGACACGAGAGTCGATAAAATCTTTTGCTGTAATGCCTTCAGGAGACAAAGAGAAGGGAGGTTCGTGAAATAAGAACTACTGACTTGTCAATGACAACTACAGAGTTGATCAAAGTCTACCAAGTTCCTGATTCTATTAGCATGAGACGTAGCCGAACATCCTTCTCTATTGATCCTATTTCCATTCTGAGTCATCCGTAAGGCAAATGAATCATGATGCACATAACACAAATTGTTTACTTTTTCACCGAAACAATGTTAGAGTCTTGACAAACTGTCTCGAACAGGATATTTTAATGACTGGAAAGCCAATCACATTTGGGGTTTCACCTTCCAGTGATATGTGGAGAATGCAAGCAGTCACCTTTAATCTCCCAAAAATGATAACAACCTGGAATCAGAGGCATCCATAACAGCCTTTGACTCCGTTTGCTGAATGACTTTTTAAATGTCAAGGACTTTACCTGACACTTCCAAACTGACCTTTATAACTCAGATGTACTCTGAGAGACTGTCAAAAAAATGAACACTCTGACATAAACTTTAGAGTGTTGAAGAAGGAGGAGGAAACGATTATCAACAAGCAGTATGAATGGTTGCTTTACAATGCTTAGAAATGTTAAATAATGCAAGTATAGAAAATTCTTTTGACAGCATATTATTTTTGTGTTAACTGGATTGACAACCTGATAATCATTCAATGAAAAGTACCAATTTATTCTTGCCTGTGGGAGATGCTGTCTTTTTCAACATCAGCCTCGAACAAGAATTTAACAGCAACAACAAAGAGCACGCTTTTTTTTGTCTGCGGAGGATGACTGAGAACAAGAATTCAATTGAAAACTTATTGTTATATAACTTTTTTTTTACTTATAGTCCTGGGGTCACGTACAAGGTGCAATCAAATGTTCAGTTACTCTGCCCGAAATCAAAAACCTTATAAGGGTTTCCAGTTTAGCCAACCTCCCATTATAGTTAGTCTCCTTGGGCATTACCATATTGCCTTTAGTGTGGCAGATATTGTTAGCTTGCTCTCTCAAAGTTCAGATCCTGTCCCTAGTATGTGCTAGAGCTGGCCAGAGAAAAATCCTCAACTTCATCTTTAGGTTGAGGATAACCATTAAGCCTGTGATCGGAAGGTCGTGGGTTCAAATCCACTGAACAGCTACCCTGAGGTACCCTTGAGCAAGGTACCGTCTCTACACACTGCTCCCCGGGCGCTGGATTGGTAGCTGCCCACTGCTTCACTGAGTGAATGGGTTAAATGCAGAGGACTACAAAGTTTCCAACATGTGGGACTATAAAAACTACACTCTTGAAAAACAAAACTAACTGAAATGAGGTTGTGAAGGGTGGAAAACTAATTAAAAAAAATAAATATAGTTGAAAGAGTTTTAGTATTTGTTAGTTTCATGGAATTTTATCACAACATGTCTGATGAAGCTTTTTTGGATGTCTAATGAGAGCCTGAGAGCAAACTGCCTTCCATGCAAAAGTAAATAAAAAAACTAATAAACTAAAACAAATTATTTTAAACAATAAAAAACTGAGCTTAAATGACGAAATCTTCTTTGGAAACAGAAAAAAATCAAAATGAAATAAGAATAAAAGGTTAAGAAACACAAAACTAAAATAACTTTGGTAGGTAAAAGTAAAATGCTCTTAAATGTTTCAACATTCATGGTATTGTGTAACAAAAATTGGAACTTTTCCATATGGAAATTATAATTGTTACACTTGAACTTCTGCAGCTGTGTTATGCCATCTATTTTTCTCTTTTTGCCATAGTGACATGTTTGTTTCTCAGATTTGCTACATTTGCCTCCCTGTGACTTGGACCACTTCCCCAAAATGAATTTTGAAAATAAAATTGGAAGGACGCAGTTATAATAAACTGTAGGAGATCCAGTACACATCATTAATGCACAAAAGCAAATGCTCACAACAGAGTGATATTAAAAGAGCAGCCGTGCTAGAAGCGATGTGGTGCTGCCCAAACAGACTACCTATGAGGTTAGAGCAACTCAATTTGAATCAGCTATGTGCTTTGATTTTTTTAAAGGTGGAACATTTTGATCACACGCTGTACTGATGAAACGGGCAAAACAAAGTGCAACACATGTCTACCTGCTGTGCTGAAGGCACCCAGGGATTCAAAATTAACCCACAGCATTCATGCCAACAGTTAAGTCAGTGTTTGTGCAAATGCTACCAGTCAAACGCAGTGAGGCAGACGATAGGATGGCCTTTTCCTCCAGCTCCCAGACATGAACTCTGACTCCTGAGATTACATCAGGCCACACGCCATCAGACACCTCAACCCTCAGCCAGTAGCTGCCACCTGGAACGTTCTGTCGCAGGCTGAGCTCTCCTGAGCTCTGGTCCACACTGAAGTACCTGAAGAAACAAAGAAAAGCTGTAAAGTAGGAAACTGTTGCTTCAGTATAAAATGAGAGAAAGAGACATTTAAAAGCAGGGTTTCTTTTGTTTCTTAGCTCCTGTCTGAAAGATATTTACGAAACAGATGGCAGACGGACATGTAGAAAATTGGTCAGTGGGCTCACTCCAACAGGAAGTGAATGCAAATTAATGTTAAAAAACAAAAAACTCAGAGAAACAGATAAACAAAAACTGCCAGGAAAAAAGACAGACGAGAAAGGAAAATGTTTCTGCTCAAAAAACTCTTAAAAGGGCTTGATAGTTGTCATGGTAACTGTCAAAATTTGTTATATGAATAAAACAAATATGCAATTGGTATTTCTAATCTGATCTTAAGGGTGTGAATACTGAATAAATGCACGGTTCTGCAAGGTTCCTACGAAACAGCCTAGTAAGAAGGGCTGTTTCATCTAAGGAACATAACACAGGTGGATCAGGATTGCTTAGGTTTTTTTGGTGGGGCTGTTTTTTAATCTGATTGTATATTCCAGAATATCAATCAGTGATGATGGCAATGATTAAAGCCTGTCAAAACTCACAGCTTGCATTAGAGGCCAAGGAAATAAGATTAGGAGGATTAGGAAAAACTGTAAGACGGGCCCTTGTTAGCAATGCGCCTACAGTATTTCCTTCAGCCCACATCCTCTTTATTTTACAGTTTGGCAGTTCTTCTGATACATTATCACGTTAGCACTTGTACCACTGCTACACACTGGGAGATCAGCACGTTTTCAGACAACATTAGATGCATTTAACAGTGAGCTCTTACTTAGCTGCACTCGTCTCCAGAGTGTAGGTTTTGTTGTCCCAGTCATCTGGATCTGGGGCATACACCTTCCCCAGTGCTGCATTCGCTATCCTTCCTGTTCAAGGTAAACACACACACACTGACTCAGTCTGGACAGAATCTGCTGATGCCAACACTTATCTTTTTCGTCCCTCTCTTCTCCTTATCTTGCATCCTTGTGTTCTGTTCTACTTATTATGCTCATAACTGTGGAGTCCCACTGCTGGAATGAATAGGCTCTCAGTGCTCCACTTCAGAGAGCGTGGAGCTTAAGGAAGCGAGGCTATCTCAGTATGGATTATGTTATTATCGACCTGCAGTGCCAGAGTACTGCAGCTGGGTAAACAATGGCAGCCTGGATGAGTCACGGTGCTCCTGTTTTCCACAATTACCAAAAATGTCATGTAGCTGAGTGTGTGATCAAAACACTAACAAGCCAATGTGCCTAACCAACTTACCTGGAGGGTAGAAACACTATAAAGAAATAAGAATCATGATTCTTATCATATTGTGATGTTCAGATGAGCTTTAGGCATAGGGTTGGCAGGGGAAGACTCTGCTGGGAGCTTGAGAAAGGATGTGACAATGACATTACCATAAGAAAACACTGCTAGAATGTAATAGAAAGAAAGCAATTATGAATTCCAGACTACTCCAAGCACGTATGGTGGTGAAAACTTTCCCCTAGAGCTGTAGCCTCAGTTTTCCCTCTTGACTCAAGCTCTCCTTGCGCTGTAAAAAAAAAAAAAAAAAATCAGGGGCAAAAAGAAGAGAACAAGCAACTCACCCTTGTAGCTATGCACGTAGACATCTTTCTCTCCTGCCTGATGGGCGTTATCATTATGATCGCCAATAGTGATGGTGAGAGTGTTTGTGGCTGTCATCGGTGGCTCGCCGCTGTCAATCATAATAACAGGCAAGTGGAACTCACTCTGCCTTTCTCTGTCGAATCTCCGCAGAGCGGTGAGCGTGGCAGAGCCATTCCCATGGTCCTGTAGGTGGAAGTCAGTAGAGTACACGGAGGGCAGGGAAAGATAAAAAGGAGGCCCTTGCTCTGGGGAGTCTTTGTCAGTGACATACAGAAGAGTTGAGCTCCTATTGAGCCAGACCACTTGAGGCACTGGACTGTTCTCCCACAGCATGGGAATGTAGGCTGTCTCCAGCTCTGGCCCGTTGTCATTCACATCTAGCAATGGCAAGCGGACCGTGACACTGCCACTCAACGGCGGGGTACCCCGGTCTGTCGCCATGACGACCAGCTCATAACCTGCCACTGTCTCTCGATCCAGCGGCCTAGCGACTGTGACCACACCTGCACCGCTGACTGCAAAATGTCCATACGGGTCCGACTCGGGGAGAATACTGTACGAAATGTCACCATTTGGACCAGAGTCAGAGTCAGAGGCCACAACCTGGATGACGCTGGTTCCTTCAGTTACATCCTCAGGCAAAGGAGACAGCAGATACGAGCCTGGGGTAAAAACAGGGGCATTATCATTCTCGTCCTCCACCAGAACCAGACAATGGATGTGGCTGGAAAAGTCAGTGTCCTCCACTTTGATGGTGAGGTTAAACCTCTGCTCCCCTGGCTGCTCAAAGTCCAGCTTTTTCTTCAGCCTCAGAGTGCCCCTCTGCTCCAGTCTGTGGCTAACCATGTAGAATCTCTGCTCAGAGTCTCCTGCCATCACACTGAAGGCCAAATGTCCGTATGAGCCGGCATCAGGATCCACAGCACTCAGCTCCAGGATAGGAGCATCTTCATTTGTGCTCTCAGGTACACGAGCACCGCACCAGTCCTCTCTAAACTTTGGCACGTGGTCGTTGATGTCCGTCACCACTATAGTGACGGTAGCTGTACCCGTCATGCCGCCACCATCCCTAGCCTCTACCACCACATGGTGTGTGTCGGCACGCTCACGATCCAGCCCCTCTGCTGCCACAGAGATGGTCCCAGTGCTGGAATCAATAATGAAAAGATCTACACTGTCTGCGTTTTGTGAATTCTCCGTGATTTTGTAGGTGAGGATTGCATTTTGGCCTACGGCTGCATCATCAAGGTCTACAGCCATCATCTCCACAACTAATGTTCCAGGAGGGGAGTTCTCAGCTACACTGCTGTGGCAGTTATCAGGCGCACATGAAAAAGTGGGGGCGTTGTCATTGATGTCCCACACGTTGATGATAACATCCGTAAAGCCGGTAAGTCCCTCGCCCTCTTCGTCAGTTGCCATGACAACAAAGCGCCAGACAGCACGCTCTTCTCTGTCCAGGGTGCGCTGGGCGTACATCTCCCCCGTGATGTCGTTGATCATGAAGTGTGACTCCGCCCCTTGGCCATGAATGGAATACCGTATGGCACCCTGGTCTGCATCTTTGTCTGGGTCAGTAGCTGTCACCTGCAGAGATAAAGACAACTTCCTGAGAAAATGGATATTCATTCATCCAGTCAACCCCAAATTACTGCTTCCTCTTATCTCACCTCAGCCGTCACCCAAGACTTCTTTGCTTTCGGATTTTTTTAGACAGCCCATTTAAGTGTTTGCACTTTTCCCTGACCACCCAAATTAAAGCAATAAGCTCTGATCAGGCATGTTTCTTACATCTGGCCTCGGAGTAAGTCTGACAGCTGCACTGCTGAATATCCCCACACAACATCTATCTCTGTAACTTAAATGAAATTTCTAGAACGTTTTAAGCTAGGGTAAAGCACTAACAGTAGATAAACTGAAATAACATGTCACATTTTAAAATTGTGAGCATTACTTAGCCGCAGCTATGGCCACACTAAGAAGGCGGTGTTTTAAAGATTATTACAGATGCTTAAATTACAGTAATTACTGAAAGAAGCACAGTATGCGTGTAGCCTCGTACCTGTAATACAAACACAGGTGACCCATCAAGCTCCTCTGTGACAGATCCGTAGTACTCATTCATGGAAAACACAGGCGCCTCATCATTCTTATTAACCACAGTAACTACCACCGCAGCGTAATCTTCCCATTTCCCATCTGAGGCGAGAATCAGAAGCTTGTACCTCTTCTGCTGCTCATAGTCCAATGGCTGTGCAATAAAGATTGTCCCAACCTCTGGCTCGATGTCAAACACACCACCTTTGTTGCCAGATGTTATCTGGTAGCGCAGCTTGGCGTTGGCCCCTGCGGCAGAAATTAAAAATGCATGTTTGGAAATGTGTTTAGTATCATTTTAACAATGTAGCAGAATTCACAGTGGGTTTTGTTCATGTCATTATTTCTTAAATCTCTGCATGCTGATACCTCACTATTGTCCCTTTTCATTTGTTGTTGCATTCCTCCAAAAACAAAAGGGTGTAACCGCAAGGGTATTACACCTCATTTCCTCTAAGACCTGACTATTAGTAGGTTTTCATGTCTTCCTTTCTTCTTTTGATTACTTAATTAAATGGAAACTTTGTACCTCGTCTCCCTGGCTTTAATCAGATACTAATTAAAAAAAGAGTGTCGAAAAAAGTAAAAGGGAACATGAGAGCGAAAAGCAGCATAATGCGCTCTGATAGTTCTCCCTAGGGAATGATTGTGAGGCCTGGGAGAGGATGGGGGGAGGGTTGTAGTTTAGTGGCAAGGAAGTCAATATCTGAAGCTATGTGCTGTGTCTCTATGGTCACCACCCGGTATGGTGGTTTAATACTGGAATATTTAAGATAATCCCCTGGAATGTACAGTCTTTGCTTTCAATCATTTTGTTGGGTTAAAGTAGCTTCAATCCCATGTAAATACACTAATCTGTACTATTAACACAACCCTTACTGACAAAGTGCTCCCTGTCTCCCACAGGGCCCTGGTAGGCTTATTGCGGTCAAACTCAGGGTGGAGTTTTTAAACAAGACAGATTGAGTAGAGCCTCTTAGGCGCAAGTGCAACAGTATTGTAACTTTAATGTTGGTGGTTGGAGTTATTCCACAGCTATTCATCATTAGTGCTGCAGCCCAGCCTAAGCTGCACCCCCGCTCCCCATAAATACTTGATTAACGGACCTAAACATGTCTGATAAAGGGATCTTAGGCTACTGCTATACAGAGGATGAGCAACCGCTTTATTGCTTAAATCCCACCCACCCACTGTGTGGGAGCGTGTCACTCTTTTTGGAACATATGTGCCACAGTGCATTACTGAGCACTTAAATGACTACTAAATCTAGAACACTGCTTGATTTCAGCAGCATGATTTCAGCAGAGCTCAGACCAGATTGGAAAGGACTGCCCACAGGGTAACTTTATGAATACTGCTACAAATGAGGAACTATCTGAAGTACTTTTGCTGTTCGCAGAAAGAGCCTGGCCAAATTGCAAACTGGAAATCTCTCTCTCTCTTTCTCACCCCCCCCCCAAAAAAACCCCACCCTAAATATAATATAAAATATTGTTGTGGTTGGCTAGCGTCTTTAACCTTTATTTCTAGAAAGTGGAATCAGTAAAAATGCAACGAGACTCAATCGTTCTGCTGTCATTTCAAACTTACCTTCATCCTCGTCATTAGCGCTAACAGTGACAACAGCCAGGCCCACATCTGCATTCTCATCAACGCCGACTTCATACAGTCGCTGAGCAAACACCGGCTTGTTGTCGTTGACGTCGCTGATGAAAACTCTCACATACGCTGTGTCTGCAAGAATGACAGAATGGCAGAAGATTAAACGACACGGCACGCACGGCTTCCACAGACACATACTCGAACCACTACTGTAAGTGTGTTACTCTCATTCCATCTGTTTATTGATTCTACAATTCATTGTCACTATTTAGTGGGGAAGAGGTACTTAACCCAGCACAATGTTGCTCAATGACGTATAAATTAGACAAAACATTGCTCACAAAGATCTGCTGTAAATTACATGAATTATTCATTTTGTCAAGAGTTTATTCTTTTTACAGGGGGGACGGCTCTGAAGAGAAAGAATAACAATAATGGGGCTAAACCTCGTCAACGAGCTACTTTTTTTTTTTTTTTAACCGAGTGCAGATAACTAGGAAGGTTAAATATTTATAAGATGACAAGTGTTTGTGTCTTATCTGTGGGCTCCTCATTACATTGTTTATTCCTTTAGTTAAAAAGAGTAAATTATCTGCTCACAGAGCACATGGGTGACATGTTAATTTGGAGGTGCCGCAGTAAAAGATGGCGGAATGTGGCTTTATTTTCTTGGCTTGTTTTTGCATTTGTCTCCTCCGTTTGGTGCATCCCGGGGGTAACAGAGAGACAGGTAATGTTTGCAGGGGAGATGAGCCCTTCTGGATGCGGTAGATATGTAGACACAACTAAGGCTCATCGCAAATGCTAAGCAGCCCTGGCAACCTGAAGAGAGGGTTTTGCTACTCCAAAACACCACCCGGCACTCCTAACACCTCCTTCACAAACAGAGGCAAATACCCCCGTCTAAATACAAATGTCATAGGACTTCATTCTAAACACAGAGATTTTATTACTGCGGAAATGTCACGCGGTGAACAAGGTAAGCAAACAAAGGCCTTTCTGGTTAAATTGTGAAACGAGAAAGTTAAAAAGGGGGAAGAAATAAGGGATTGCTACAAGAAAGAGAGTTGGAAGAAATCTCTGAGCTATTTTCACATGGAAGAGAGTGTTGCTGTCTGGTCATGGCAGTAGAATAAATCAAATTAAAATTCACTTTTCAAAGTCAATCCCAAGGTGTAAATGAATGTATTGCCAATGCAGCCTTTTTAAAACACAGTGCACAGAGGAAGCACTCCTCACAGTTTAGAGTTACAGAGTTTCAGTATTGCCCTGTAGGCATATAGGGAAAGAACAATGCCGCTTTTTATGAATTGAACATCAGTCCGGGGCAGAGGTCACCCTAAAGTTAACTCTGCCAAGTTATAAAGTTTCTCGGAATGCCACAGCAGTAAAAAAAAAACCAACATATTTTTGCATCAATTTAAGGCACAGGGACACAATGAATCGGAAGTAGCTGTCGCTAATTATTTATGTCATTATAACAAAAGAGTAATTACACAAAGCTGGATTCTCAATTGACTTAATTGTCTGGAATAGTTTGACATTTTGGCACACACGCTTTTTCTTGTATAGAGTCAGATGAGTCGATTGAACCCATCAAGTAATTTTGTTAAATACAAAGCAAGAGACAGCAGCTTGATACTTTAACTCTAAAAAAACATTCAGGAAATAAACAACCAACAACATCTGTCCAAAGGTTAAAAAAAATCACCTAGAAGGACCCTGAAAGTGCAACAATAAAATCTAAAAAATGTAACAGTTACAGATTTTTGTGGAATTTATGTGCCTGCTTCTCTTGGCTGTGTGCCATAACAAGTTTTTGCACAGAACAAATCAAATATAACATTTTAATTAGTGAACTCTAGGGGTTATGATAAGCAAATTAGCCAGCTAGTGCAGCCCCGAGCAGCTACAGCATTAAACTCAGGTAAATTGAACACTAACCATGCAATCCAGTGCTGTGCTGGGAAATCATGGGGTCCTGCCATTCATTTAGATATTATTTTGACACATGCCAATCATCATGAAAACATTGTTGAAAACCTTGCACACTCCACTCCCCATGGATATGACAAAAGTTTTGACTTGGCCTCCCAACTCCCTAGATCCCACTGCGATCAAGCATTTATGAGGCAGGCCAGAACAATCCGGAACAAACCCAGTCTATGGAGGCCCTAGCCTGCAGCCTAAGACCCAAAAGAATTAGGGCTGTGTTAGTGAATGATGATGATGAAGGGGAATATTTGATAGCTCACTAATTAAAGTGATTTTTAGCTCATTTCCACATTGATGATAATTATAATAAATTTAATTTGCCTTGCTTTAGATTTATGTTGCATCTCCACACAGTATATCCAACACTCTGGCTGTTTATGTGCCTTTTGAGATGTGCATAGACCAGTTCATGCTTGGACTTTTGCACGCTTTGAAATTAATGTGTGTGTTAAACAGGTAGACTGATCCATCATCATCAAGTGAGATGAAACAGGATATTTCTGTCTGCTGGTTTGATTTTTAGATCTGAGTGTAACAAAACTGCACTAGAAGAGACACTTGTTTATTTTATCTCCTTTACTTTTATTTTCACAGGTGTTTATGCCGGTGAAAAACTCCACAACGTGCAGGGAGGGCGAGACAAACAGGGGAGGAGAGACCGGTGAGCCATTTTATACATATAAATACAGACTGGATAAGTTAGCAGAACTGCCCAACAACACACAATATATATATTTAATTATATTTTTGAGCTTATTTATTATGTTGCCAATAATACATCGGTGCAAGAATAGTTGCTTCAGATTTTGAATTAGCCAAACATGAAACTACTTTAATGAAATTAGACAAGAGTATTAAGTCTAGATAAAAACTTTTTACCCATCCAACTATCCAGTCACTCATCCTTAAAATTTCTCACCTGTGTTGGGCTGTTTGTTCTTCCCAGGTCGAGCAGACTCTTGGCCATCTTCTGACTGAACCTCCAGTAAGTAGGAGCTACGGGCCTCACGGTCAAAGACAGCTTCTGTGTAGATTATCCCAAGTTCTGAGTCGATACGAAACAGATTGTGGTCACCACTGCTGTCACTCAGCAGAGAGTAAGTGATCTGTGGAGCACAGGGAATTTGAAAATTAAGCTAAAGTACATTTTCAAGCAATAACCTGCAGAAACAGCAGAAGTTACAGGCTCTGTAGTTGAAAATGTCAAGAGGGCTAAGCAAATCAATATGCTCCATTCAACCAATATCGCCACAATCAGTGAGACAGCTGATGAAACAGCTCCCAAACCCACTTCAACAAAACTTTGAAAACAGTGGAACAAAAGCTTCCACGCTGGTGGGATTGTTGTGTGATGTTACATAATGCTCTTTGTAGTGTAAGTGGATGGTTTAGCAGGGAAACAGCAGTCTCTAGATTTTTGTAAAATCAGTTCATTTTGTCGTACCTTCACAAAATGATCATAAGTGTATAACCACAAACCTCTCCATTAAGGCCCAGGTCTTTGTCATGGGCGGATACTTGCAGAACTGAAGTCCCTATCTGGGCTCCTTCGGTCACCGAGGCCTCGTAGATGGAGGATGTGAAAAACGGCACGTTGTCATTGACGTCTTAGGATAGAAATGACATCGTTAAAGTGACAATGTGCTAATTTCCTAATACCACTCACAATATCCTTTTTCTGCACTCAAAAGTGTAACCACTGATATTTCATTTTCTCAGAAATGAAATGAAATATGAGAACAAGAGAACAACACCGTTCACTGCAGCAGCTATAGGGGTGAATAACTTCGCTTTAGGCGAGACCAAGTAATCCCTCTTTTAAGTAATTAGAATCTATTTTTACTTTTTAAATAGGTTTTAATACTGTGCCAATTTTATATTGTGTATTTATCCCCAGTGTGCTGCTTGTTTACTTTTTTTTTTTATCTCTGAAGCTACATGTGCAAAATATACATTACCAGTATTGCTTGGTATAAATGACAATAAAGTCTATCTAATCTAATCTGAAATATAATATAATATAATATAATACCAATTAAAATGGACTCAAACACAATTAAATAAATTAAATTAAATCTAAACATACAATTCAAGAATTTCCATAAAGTCTGCTGATGTAATGGTAAAATCTATTCAATCAATTAATTATATCAAGCAAGACATGTACCTGTAATATTCACATAAACTCTTGTGAAAGCAGCAAGAGGCACTGCAGCCACATTTTGCGCCCGGACCTGAAGAGAGAAAAATGGTGTGGTCTCATAGTCCAGTGGCTCGGACACCAGAATGGACGCAGAACCATCTTCCCGGTTGGGAGAGAGGTAGAAACGAACGGGCATGTTGGTTTCAGGGACCATCCCATCCTCGAGGTTGTAGGTCACTCTTGGGTCACCCAACTGAGACGTTGCCTTGACTGTCTGAATAGCATCAGAAGTTACATCATGATTGTCTTGAAAACCTGGATTTTAGGCATCAAATCAGTAAGGACTAGCGCCTGAGGCAGAAAATGATAAGTGAAGCATACGTACATCTCATGATAGAGCAAACATCTATCATCTATCATGAGCAAACATCCCATAATAGGAAAACAAAAGTCAGCGAGTTTATGGATATGTAGCTGATCGCTCAGCTTATATAATATCATTCTACAATCTTGCTATGCAAATTTGGAAAAACATGTTTTTTGAGGAGTACAGGCATTCAGGAGTCCCCTGAATGCCTGTTAATTTCACAGTTACATCACTGCTCAATAATATGAGGTCAATGAGTCAATCCAAGAAATAATTAAAGCATTTAAGCACTTACAGCTAGACTTTTTAAATCTCTAGACAAATCATAGAAGCAAATTATTCTATATTAATTAGTTAGTTTTAAAGATGGTAGTGAGCATATTTTGTAGTTTTGGACAGAGCCAAAATGTTTGTGAAGGACAGCAGGTCTAATAATTCATGTCGTCCATAACAGGCTTAACTAAAATGTCTGGTTAGGAGGAAATCATGTTTAACAATTTCATGTGTGCTTTTGTATAGCCATCCATCCATCTGTCGATATCTTTCTATCAGTAACTGAATAATTTAAAAAAAATAGTAGTGAAAGGCTCATGGTCACATTTTCTTTTTTTAATATGAAGTTTTTTCTGTTTTTTACTTGAGTAGTTTCGTAGAGTGACTCTTACTTGTAGTCTCACTGTGTTATCTCAGTACTTTTTAGTCTCTGAATTCTTATTCCATTACTGGGCAGAATATATTAGCCATTTTACAGTAATTAATTATAAACACTTAATCAGAAATCAGCCCCTGAAAATGTTCTGTCCCCTCTGTGTTGAGAGTTAAGCTCCACCCCTGAGCTGATGGGCACATTTTCTAACTTTAGACAGAGCCAGGTTAGCTGTTTTTCACTTCTTTTGCTGAGCTAAGCTTACTAGCTGCAGGATACAGCTCTGTAACTAACTCCCAGAGATTGAGTGCTATCAGTCTACTCATCCCAGTCAAGAAAGTGTCAAGTCAGCATATTCCCTAAAATGTTAAACTACTTTTTTCTTTGAGATTGGTCAAGTAACATTTGTTCACATGTGACAGGTTATAAACGAACTTGGTCAGACTGCAGTACGGGTCAGCAGCCTGAAAGAAACACAGGTTATGTCAAATTCTGATTAAATTTTTGCTTCAATGACTGATTATCTAAGAAAGACATAGAGTAGGATGAAAGTCAAACCTGCTGCCTGAGCCCTAAAATAACCTCTTACCAAGAAGTGAACTGCCTTTTGAAGACCTTGAACAAAAGGACTTTTTTTCCTTCCCAGATTGACAGCTATAAATTTTTCACATCAGAGGAGACATTTTCAATGAATTTAATAAGTCTAGTGTCATAAAATTTGCTAAGCACATGGGATTCAATGTCATCTTTCTGCTACAGCATCACATTAGAACTCTTTTACAGGTTTTTCAGTGCACTGAAGAACCTTCTGAGGCATATTTAAGCTCAGTGATAGCATAATGTCTAAATAATTGTCAAATTGCACTGATTCAGGTAAGTAAGCATTCATCTAACGCAAACAGCAAATAATAAGATTAATAAATAATAATAATAAATGATAAAGGGAAACAAACATTGTAACAGAAATTGAAGTTGCTTGCATCCTTACCACTATGGGTGTGTCCCTGGCAGTGTTTTCAGGGATGACAACACTGTAGCTTTCTTTTTCCCACTGTGGAGGCTGGTTCTTCACATTGGTGATGGTGACTGCCAGCTCCACTGAAGTGCTACGGTTCCCACCATCAGTTGCTATGATATCCCTTGTAATATAGGTCCGCTGCGAACAAAGGGAACAGTTCAATGGGGAAAATTATCATCATATTTGATGTTGAAATGATTACTACCCTGAACGGCATGTAGGATATTACTTTAATCTTGTGAGTCTGAGTGAGATAATGAGGCCCCGTTGACACCGTTAGCAGGAACTACCACAATGGCAGGTTTCCGTGTTTATATCTATCTGTGCAGACATTTTAGCTGCATTATAAGTGGCTTTAAAAACTTTCAGAAGCCACCATCACCTTTTTGATTATGTATTTACTCCTTTATTAATTACATATTGGTCCAAAAATGTTTGGACACTGACATAATTGTCAGTTTTTTGTCTGTACTCCACCAAGTTTTAAGGGTCTACAAACATGTTTCCTTTACTGCTTTGAAATTACAGTTAGTCTTATACACAGTCACCTGTTGTCTTGGGTAAAACGTCATATTTCTGTTAAACCCCTTGAACAGTAAGTTTCATTATTGTTTCTCTTAAACTCCATTGTGCTTGCATACAAAAGCAAAATTCAGAAAATTGTGTCACTGTCCAAAAATGTACAAATCAAGCTATTTTTGTGATATAAAAAGTTTTTTCATAGCAAAGTCTAATATTTTGCTTAATGTTCAGGAGAACAGTTAGACCTCTGCATGACTGCGGGGACAGCTGTTTCTGGCAACACAGCAGCACTAAGAACAACATGTGTAGATCGGAGCGTTTATACGGACATGTCTTTGCACGAGTAGATGCAAGCAGCGATCAGCTGTCGATCAGCTAATTGGGAGACCCAAACTTGGACACCATTTAGTTAGACTAAAACAACAAAAGCAGCAGAATGAGCCATAGAAAAATACATTAAGCCATAATTCCGACTCCATAAAAACCCTTTTGTTACTGTGCCATAATTGAATTCCAAGGACATAAGGGAGTAAATTTGACTTGGGGACTGCATTTCATCAAAGTGGACACCACAAGAAAAAGTGAAAAGAGGCCATTAGAGTGTTTGAGTCCATTTACCTAAATTAAACAATGAGTAACATTAAAATTACACTCACGCCAAAGTGAAGAAGAAGAACATTTAGAAATATGTCCTTTTACCCACATATTATAATTGTATTTCATAATAATGACTAAGTCACAGTTACAGAGCTTAAATGAAAAATTGTTCACTATTATTTCACCACGAATTCAATCGTTCAGCTTTAACATTTCGACTATCAGCTGCATTATTCTGTCAATGTAAATCAGGGCCGGCAACTCTATTATTGTGCTGCAGCGGTCAGATAAAAACCAATCTCCCTTAAGTTCAGTATTAGATTTTCTATTTGTGGGACAATCCAATTAGTATTTGTAAAGTAATGCAACTCTTTTCCAAAGCTTGAAACCAAAGAACAAAGATTGCAATCTGCGATGCCCAATACAGACCCAGCAGCTGCTGCTTTTACATTAAATGAATATCTGACTTGGTAATACTTGGAAATTAAATTTGCTGTAATAGTGTCAGATCTCTACCAGAACATATAAAATATTCTGGATACGGTCATGGCAACCTTTTCCATCTTTTCCACTTAATTCTCTGCGGAACCATGCTGTACAGTGTGTTGACATGGGATGAGGTCGGCTCTGGCTGTGCATGTCTTAGGGCATAAGAACATTCATAGTTGCTCAATGGCATATCTCTTCCATTAAAGTGCTTTGAGTCAACTGGGAACAGTGCTTCACATTTTACTGTGAAGTGTGGTTTGAAAATTTAGCCTTAATTCTTTTTCAATGTAATCAGAAACTGCGATGAGAAAATCAAAAAGAACAACGTCTCAGACCAGCTAAGACATTTAACATTTAATGAAGTGCTTTTATGGTTACAGCACAAAGATTGTTGCATGATCCAAATAACTTCTGAAACCACCCTAAAATATGCAACAGCTTTGTTAGGCGAGGTTTTGTGCTTAGCGTTATCAATTTTGCATGAAGTCAGCAGCAAAATTGCCAGAGACTTCCGACATCAGTGCAGTAAAAAGTATGTTAAATAATAAACAGCCCTATAGTGCAATAGCAGGTTTCTGGCCAAAGACCAGCTCCTGTTGAATAAATTAAGGTGAAAACAGGAAGCCGAGCACTGATAGGTCTCAGAAAGACTACAACATACTTATGAAAAATGTAAAAACTAAAAAAAATGTGTTACATTACTGGCATTGACATTATAAATCACTTGAAGTTAGCTGACAACACTCAGCTCAGTAAACTTTGAAGATAGCATTTTTTGGTAGTTTTCATACAGAACCGAATTATGCATACATGTAAAATAACTTGTATTTTAAAAACAACTGTGTAATTTATCTTAAGGGGATTCATCTTTGTATTTCACACTTCTCCAAAGATTGTGGCTTAGTGTTTTCATTTTTCAGAAGCTGTTAGCAGGGAGGTTAACTTTGCATTCATAATCTTCCTCACAGTGTTTCAGTTAATCACTTCAAAATACAAAAATCGTTTGTTGGTGCACACCGTCAGTCTTTTTATCAAAGTCTCAGATGATAAATGACGATGAAAGAAAGCTTTTTTTATACATATATATATATATCAAAGCCACAGCATTTATAATAGACAATGAGTTGCACTGTATGGTAATTAGCTTCTTTTAAACCTGTGCCATTAATTAAAACACTTTTTTGACAGCTACTGCAGGTAAGAGGATGTTTTTGCACATATAAAGGAAAAGTCTTTGTAACGGAGCACTAGAAAAATGCTAGTCATTAAACAGAACCAAAGGACACAGAAGCTGTTAAAATGTATTTTAAATAATTTGTTTAGATTGAATTAGTCTCCCTCCATCTTCTTTCTCTGTGGTATTTCCACATGCAGCACCTCTGGGAGTAGACATACTCAAGACTGGTAGTGGCAGTTAGAGGCACTTTGAGGTGCCTCATTCATTAACTTTGTTGACACAGACCCACAGGCCACTGTGTGTGCCGTCCTGGTATAACTCATTTTGCGGGGACATACAGTAATCTACTTACACAGTCACATTACGAGGATGTGCCTTCGTTGTAGGTAAAAAAGTAAATCCCTAAAAATTAAGGTGAAGACCTGGAAAAGAAAGGTTAGGTCTGTGTGTGATTGTGCACGGGCTGACAAAGAGCCTGCTGTTGACTTGCCTGTGAGATGGGCTGGTTAACATAGACCCATCCAGTGATGGGGTTGACCTGCAGGTACTCAGGCTGCTCCAGAGACATGGCGTAAGTGATAGCTGCATTAGTGCCAAAGTCATCATCGTGAGCAGCCACACGCAGAAAACTGGTACCGACCAAAGTGTCTTCCCTCAAAAAATCTGCACGGGAAAGACATAATGTATGTGCACTCACTTTACTGGTCAAAGAACCTGCATTATAGTAGCTGAAGGCAATGGATGATGAAGATCCTTAGGGACAAAAATAAAACCTCTTCGGTTCTTTAAAAACATCCTCAATTAAATCAAATTACTATATAAAGGTGCACAAAGTCAATCAAATTCTCTATGACTTAATATCAGTTTTGTTTACTTCTGCATTTTTTAATGGGTCCTGGTTGTGCCCCTGCTTTATTAATGCTATGTATATTTCATTTGGACATCAACATGAATAACGTTTATCCCAAACTTACACTCATAGCGCAAATTCTCAAACTTGGGGCTGTTATCATTTTGGTCCAGTATTTGGATGGTTAGCTGACAGATGCCAATCAGTGGCTCCTCTGCCCAATCAGTGGCCGTTACTGTGATCGAATACTCTCTTTGCCGCTCCCTGTCGAAGCGCCGGGCTGTCACAATCACGCCTGTAAATATAGAACAATGATCAAACACAAGCACGGCAATACCACCCAGAGGTTCTGCACCTCGGTATTTCCACCAATCATTCCAAGATTTTGTAAACAAGTAAACAATTATGAATTTATTCTGAGTAAGTCGAGCATTCCTTTCAAGTGCGGTGACTTTGTTATTAAATCTTGAGATGAAGAAGACTGAGCACAAGCCTAAAAGAAAATGACTGACAGAATAACATGTTGCCTGCACGTGCCAGGACTTCTGAACAGCTTCTCTATTTGCCAACCCCTTAATTATGTACACTCATTTTTTATAATCACACAGAGCTTCCCCCAAATTTAATGAAATGTTAATCAGTATACAGGTTTTGGCATTTGACTTAAATTCCTAAGAATAACAATTTAACATATAACAGTAGATATCGTATCAGTATGCATCCTCCTCACGTCTCCACACCTCAGCTCAAAATTACCAATAGAGATGACAATTACCATTTAAATACAACACATTCTACCTACAGCAGACTCTCTGCTCTATGTCTAATTGAGACCTCTTTTACCCCAGACGAACTGAGACTGCTCTACCTGTGTCCGGATGGATTCTGAAGGCAGGCATTGCGCTGTCTCTGTGCATTAGGCCATATTTGACTTTTCCATTTGCCCCCTCATCTGCATCCACGGCATGCACTTGCAACACAAAAGTCCCCGTTGGCTGGTTCTCCAGCACCGAAGCCTGTTCACGATATTGCTGGCACTGAGATAGAGAGGGGAAGCGGAAACAAGGAAGGAGAGATAAATACAGGAAAGTAGTCCTATATAAGGGATTGTATCATCAGAATACGATAATATTAATAAGAAAAAGGGGATCAAAGAAACTAAACTAATTAAGTAGAAGGTCACTACACACGCCACACAGGGAGATTCTGCACATGAAACAAAATATAGCAGTTATAGATACAGTAGACCACATCTTTGGAAATGAAAACACTTGAACTGATTTCTTTTGAAGAGCCAACAGCGAACAGCTTTGTCTTTGCAAAGAATTCAATCCATTCCCCCTAATGAACATATGCCCCAGATAAAGAGCAGCTCTCTGGAGTCTTTCTTTTTTGTAATCAGATATAAAAGCCAGCTACTCTTTCAAAAGAATGACCATGAAAAAAGAAAAACAATAGACAAGGAGGAGCAAGAATGAAATGGGGAGAAGGAGATGGATCAAAGGACGTGAGCATGCAATTAAAAGAAGAATAATGCAAGAGTTCATGGGACGTGATGGCACAGACAGCATGGCCGGAGGCAGCTGTTCATAAAAATCACATAATATAAAACATAAGGTCATGCTGGCCCAGGTGGTTCTGAGGCATAACTTGATATTCAAACAAATCAAGTTGCCAAGAGTTCAAACCGGCCCGGAAGACCCCAGGAGCTCCAGCTCTGCATGAATATGTCTTCTGCCGAAGTTCAAGTCATTCCTAATTAAGGAGGAAGTTAATTAAACAGGTACAGTATATTGTGATGATTTTGCAATTTTTTCATAAATTAATTGAAATCCCACTAGACTGCCTAAAGATAGAGTGGGTGTGCAGGCTAATCGGAACTCATGGGAAAACAGAGCAGAGAGAGACGGAGGCCAGGGAAATGAGAACACCAAGGCAAAATATAAGAGTGCTAGAGAGTGAGGCGAGAAGAGGGAGGGAGGAAGGAAAGAGGAACAGCTGAAATGCAATGAGGGGATAAGACTGAGAAAAATACAACAATGGATTATAAAAGGTTCACGTTGACAGCAACAACAAAAGAAGGAATGCTTGAAAGGTCTGACATTTTGGGAAATATATTTACAGACTCTTTTGCTGATAGTTAGCTGAAAAGATCAATACAACTCTCCTTGTATGGCCTGCATGGTGGATAGCTTGAACCAGTAAGTAGTTAGCCTATAAAGACTTAAAACAGGTTGGAAGTATCACACTATCCAAAGGTGCTAAAAAAGTCTTGAATTAGAAATAGGTAAACAACCGCCCATAAATACATTTATTTTGAAGGCACTACTTTTCTTCTTTGTCCTTGACTGTTTTACTTTCCTTCCCCCCCTTTCTGATTTTCTCACCCACGACCAATTAGTTATACCTGCTCGTCGATACGCCGTCCTTCTTGTGTATTTAATTTGTCTTCGCCATCAAGTCTTTGTCAGATCGTCTGTGTCCTTTGCCCACCCCTGAGCTCCTGAGCGCCTCTGTCCGTCATGCTGTCTACTCTGGTATCTGCCTTGTTTTGCACCTATAGTTGTGCTAAGCTTCCGTGTGTTTTTCCACTTCCATTTTTGTTTATCTTCTTGGATTTAACCGTTTTTTTGAAGGGATTAGGTAAAAAACAAAATGTACTAAAAGTACCAGAGTTTTCTTCCTCACCTCCTCAAATATAGGTTTGTTGTTATTGACATCGTCAACCCCAACGATGACCCGGGCAGTCGAAGACAGAGGGTGTGGTCCGCCTGATGCATTGTCATCTGTGGCCGTTACATTCAGGACGTACTCCAAGCCTTGAAGCTTGGGCAGGGGAGTCGAGCGGAGACGGATCAATCCTGCAAAGAGCACAGACCACTTAAATTACTTCTTGTATAGTATATGGTCTATACTAACAGAGTACATACAACCATTCTATAGCTGTTAAGTAGCATGTTATTGCGGCTCAGGAAGTGGACGCATAGTAATAGATGTGCTATCAATAAAAACACACTAGAAAATGCATACTGCATACTGTTGTTCTAGACGTTGGAAGCAAGATATCAAGCAGTGAAAATTCACCTCTCAAGTCCACAGAAAGGTAGAAATCTGATATACAGACTAAATCCAAAAACCAATTTCACAGTAGTGATTTTGTCACATTTCTAATCTAATAATTGCATGCTTTCCTCTAAAGATGCCCATCCAGCTAAAGCACTTGAGCGAAAACATAAAGCAGTACAGTGAGTCTGGTCAGAAGTTAACGAGGCTCAGCAGATGCCTATTAGCTGTTCCTCTTGCCCCCTTTGTCTGCTTTCATGTAACAGTCAAGATAAAAGGTGGGATAAAAGGATGGAGCATCTGAGTCAACATCTTTCTCGTCAACAGAAATACAAAAACATCAGAGGTTGCAGAATGAGCAAGCAGCCTGTGATGTGGGGAAAACCCATTGAAGTGAGAGCATGGGGAGTTTTTTTATTCTCTTGTTGTGTTTCTATTCATCCCCTTCAATGCTCTTGATTAAAGACAACACAGCATGCTGATACACACATATAGGAGCGCCTGACTTCCCTCTCTCCTGTATTACTTGTAATTTCACCTGCCCACAGAACAGAGAAGGATCCAAGGTTCTAATGACAATGCGTGATATTGACATTGCTGCACCGCTACATTAAAATTCGCAAACTCTGGGATGTGCGCAGTAATTGTCTCGCCTTAAATGTCAGCCTTGTTTACAAATGCAACACCAGCTCAACCAGCTATTCAGCGAGCCGGCATTCCTCGCATATACAGTAAAAGGGAAACCATATAGTGATTTCCCCGCACCCAAAGGATATCAGCCTTAGCATTTTCTTTCTCGGAGGATACACAGAAAGGGTGGAAAGAAATATAAAACGATGACACAAAAGAAAGAGGAGCTGGCGGAGCAGAGCTTGGAGATTGCGAACTATGATAGAGCAGTTGTTGTGAAATTGAATTGAAAGGGTTGGGTGACAAATGTCACAGAGATTGCCACTGGTTTCGGATCAAAGGGTAAATAAAAAAGATAAACTGTGCAGTCATCAATGCTAGAAGGCTAAGAAACATGTGGAACATTCTTCTCTGTACCTGGAAAAAGCCAAACCAAGGACAGCAATTTCCTAAATAATGTTATAGATTTTATTTATGACCCTAATAATAGAAAGAGCAGCATGCGTATAGGAAATATGGCTTTTATTATCAGCTTTCAATATCTTTTCACACTGCGTTTGAAAATAGAGGCCATTCCTTGCACACCTTTGTTACAAAAATATATTTGAGAAAATTGAAAGCGCAATTTGACAGAAAGCCCATCGATTACAATGAGAGCTGAATAATAGGACACCTGGTCGGAAAATTAAGAAATATCACCTTTCTGGCTGTCAATGACAAAATTTTCTTCCTCGTTGCCTGCTGTTATGGAGTAGATTATACCATCGCCATCTGGATCTTTGGCCAGAACTGTTGCAACCAGGGTGTTGGGGCCTGCATCCTCAGAAACGAATGTCCGATATCTGCAAAGAGGAACTCAAGTTTAGAGAAAGTGAGAACACATACTTGGTGGAAGTCAATAATAGAAACCCACAAACAAAGAGACTAGAGATATGAATCATTTACACAGTCCAGGGCATCGGGAAGCTGATTAGACTTATGGTTGTGGCTTTTACTTGTCACTATGATTTAACCTGTCCTCTTAGCTGGCCAGACCAGAGACAAATGATAATGTCTACTGGGATGTTGAAGCCATTGAACAAATGGTGCTTCCACATACCCTGCCCACTGTGGGCCATTTGATCCACTGCCTTTTAAAATGTCAACAGTGATTTGCTTGCTCTGTGGTGCTGGGTAGCAAAATGCCCAGCAAGACACAGGAGACTGACATACCGCTGTGGTACAAAGCACAATGGGGAGGAGATTAACTCTGTGACTAGGAGGACGCACAGATGAAGAGAAATTGTAAAAAAAAAAAAAAAGGTGAGAAAGGAGCAGCTAGGTGACAAAAAAGAAGGCTGTCACTGAAATGACAAGTAAAGTGATATGTGGGAGTGGGAGAAAAAAGAGAGGAAAAGAGGACGGCTGACAGAGAGGAGCAGGCTATAAGAGGGGGCGGTGTTCTCACAGAGTTCGAGTTGATTCGTCAGCAGAACTCATCCCCTGTGAGATTTTGTGCTGTATCCTCTTCTAATGTGTGTGTGTGTGTGTGTGTGTGTGTGTGTGTAAGTATGCGTGTATGTGGGGTGGGGCTGTGGTGTCTATGGTGAAAAGTCAGAGGTGATTGATGGTTTACAGAAGAACGCTGATGGGTGATTCATCTCCGCCAGCCTCGGCAATCTCCGTGGCAACATGAGTGACCTGTAATCTGTCACCCGGCTCAGAGGCCACCTCTCCGCAGCTCTGAGGGGATGAAACATATACACTCCCTTTGCTTTTCTTCCTGAAGCGTCTTCCTACATCTCACTGAACTGTGAAGTTGTGCTCAGACACGGTACGCCTGCCTGCCTGTCTGTCTGCTTCCCTGCATGTCTGGACAGTTTGCATTTCCATGGAGTCTCTCGCTGTCTGTCCCTCACTTCAATCACATTTAGCTTCTCTGTGGCTCGTTCAGATGCAAACTGAGAGGAAAAAAACACTAGCCCATCCACTCATCTGCCAGGCAAGAATCTCAATTAATCTGAATATAAGAGTAATTTCTTAAATGTTAATGTGCACACTCTACCTCCATATGAGTCTCTGTTCTTTTTTGAGCACTATAGCCCAATTCTAATCTGCAGCCTACAGCCTCTCGCTGCACTTGCACATTTACATGGAGGCTCCGCCACATTAAGTGTCATTCCAACCCTACTAGCCTTAAGTGTGAGTGGGTTATGAATCCTTCCAACACTGAGACTGCATCAGTGCAGGCTTACTACCCACAGTGCTGAAAGGTGAAGAGCTTGTTTTGTTTCCTGCATGAAGGAACCTCCACACATATGATTGTTGTGGTTTAGGGTCTTTACCTTACAATTTAAAGTGCCTTGTTGTGATTTGGTGCTACATAAATAACACTGAACTGAACTGCATTCATAAAATTGAGTTATATGTGATTATTTCAGTAGGACTGCATCTGTAATAAAGAAAAATGAAATGGCTTCCCTTAAAACAAAAAATCTTACAGCAAAATAATGTTGCTTCATTTGTTCTTTTTTGCTTTCAGCAACCAAATCTTAACTTTATTCTGCTGAATTTATCTGAAATATTCTGTTCTGCAGTTTCCACCTTTTTTTAAGTGCTTTATAAATAAAGATTACTATTTTCCATTCTGGTTATAGAGGTCAAGAAGAAGTTGGAGAAAAGAATGAAGAAAAGTAGAATAATTTCAACAAATGCTGAATACTGTCTGTGCTTTAAATGATTGAATACAATTCAAATGGAGCACACACTTTTTTCAGCAGATGATAGACATCATCTTAATAGACCTACTTGGCATATTCTCACAGAAAGTACTGTTACTATTAAATAATGGCAGGTCTTCCCAAAGCTTGCTGGTACATTCTACACTACCCCTTAATTAAGAGACTCTCTGCAGACACAAGTGTGACTCAACACAGAGTTTCACTCATCACTGAGTTGGAGGAAGTAGCAGTCGAATTCGAATTGGGCCCCTGCTCGCTTCCCTCCCAGCATTTATCTACATCTCAGAAAGCCATAGTGTGAGGAAGCGCCTAACACATGCTACCTGGCAAAATGTCTGCATTTCTAACTATCTGTCTGCTGGGAAGAATATTTGCCTGACTGCCGACAGGCTTCTCTGTTTATCTGCATATCTGACTGGCTGTCTCCTGTCTACTCGCAGTGTATGTTTTGGCATTCTCTACTTGCTTGCCCTGCAACCATGTTTCAGTGTGTTTTTCTTTTCAGTTTTATGTTTGTCTGCCTACATCTCCACCTTTCTGCCCACCTCATTGTTTGGCTGTGTGTCTAGCCAGTCACTGAGACTGACACCTGACAATGCAACAAGAGCAGGTAACAGAGGTCTGCAACAGTCTTCTGTGAAGGTCATTGAAACATGACTGACAGGACAAGCAGCTTACTCGTTCGGGGGAATAAATGTAGCAGAGCCACAGTGACAGTTGCTGCCCACCCACTTATACAGCTTTGCCAAAAAGCCACTCTGGGACACACTGGATTGCATCCATATGTCAGTTTACTGCATACCTTTGGAAAAGGCCAAAAATAAAACGCACAGAGTGTGAAGTGAATGCTCGAATTCACTACAATATTGGACCACAAACATTCCGAACTATCCACCAGAACATGCTGTGAAACTAACAATGTCACACTTTGTGATTAATGTGAGTAACAGACTGTTTTGATGCCAGATGGCTGTGATTAACACACCAAATAAAACATACTGGGTTTGTCTTATGCTGGTGCATTCACTACAGCAGTTTGGAGACGAGTTGGCCACTATTCACAACAGGACTCCCAGCATCAAATATTATTGCAATGGATAGCCTCAAGGAAGGCAGGTCTGTGATGTATGATGTAACAGCCCATATGTCTGTGATGCAACTACCTTGTCTGCTCAAAGAGTAAAGCTTTGATAAACTCAAAAATGATCAGCTGGTGGATCAGAATTTAAGCAGTGGCAGCAATGGCAACATTATTTAAACTCTGCTTGATTTTGATGTTAAAAAATGTTCAATTCTGTACATGATTAAGACCTGCATAAAGAAAAATGCAACAACACAAAGGCATCCATACACTGGATATTTTTTATAATCATTTATTGATTTTTTCATTGCACTTTTGTATCTCAGCTTTAGTTTTTTGATGCAGTCGTTTTATGTTTTCAAACAATATTTGCAAAGTATGATGATAAACCATTGAGTTTGGTTTGTGATGAGGAAAAAACATCTTCAAATGCAATACAACTACTTACACAGGCTGGGAGAATTCGGGGGCTTCATCGTTGACATTCGCCATCCTCACACGGACGGTGGCGGTGCCAGAGTGAGGTTCGTCCCCACTGTCCACCGCCATCACCACAAACTCATACAGATGATTAGGCCTCTCATAGTCAAGCCGTCTCGCTGGGAAAACAGTCCCATGGGGTGAAATGCTGAAGTCCGGGCTCAGGGTGTAATAGGTGAGTTCAGCATTTAACCCTGAGTCACAGTCCGTGGCTAACACTGGCAGGAGGAAAGACATCACACGAGAGCCATCAATTACGAGTTAATCGAAAAGGGCTGATGAGATGTGATCAGCTCATGAATATGTTGACATCTGTGTAGATCATTATCTCTTTATGGCCTTGCTAAACATGCGATAAATCACGAGCTATGACAGCTACAATTACTAGAACAGAAACGGTGCCCTTCCAGAATGATTACTATCATTTGACAATACGAGCTTAAAGACAGCAAAAAGACAGAGTGAAATGGACAGTGTTTGTGTGTGGATTTGGAAATGATTTTATTCTGGGGTAATTATAGAGAAAAAACAAGTATAGATTGGTTTCCAATGTGTGTTGTGATTTTCTCTAAGAGTATAGCCACAAACACTGTGCGAGTTTCACTTAAAATCTCTGTTTCATGCACATCCCCTCAAGCTCATAACAATTGTCTACTGCATATTCTTTTGATGTGTGTATTTTCTGTGTGTCAAGTATCTGCACCAACAAGCAGCCTGTGCATGTCAGCACCATCTGAACATCTTGTAATACATTTCCAGACAGGTAATTTACTACGCACTCTTTGCATTTAACTGTTACAGTGTGACTGACTCATTAAAAGGTAAAGATAAAGTGAAGTAAATCTCCTTTGAACCTTGCTGTTACTAGCTCAGACTGCACAGTTTTTTTTATCTTCTTCAATCGAGTTTAGCTACAGTTTGGTCCATACGTCTTTGGACAGTGATACATTTTTCTAAGTCGGTCTATGTACACCACCACAGTGCATTTTAAATCAAACAATCAAGATGTGATTTTATACACAGTCCTACATTTTCAGAGGCTCAAAAGTAATTGGACAAACTAACATAACTATAAATAGATAAATGGTTTCAAAACTTGGGTGGAAAATCCTTTGTAGTCAATTACTGCCTGAAGTCTAGAACCCAGTGGCATCACCAAATGCTCTGTTTCCTCCCTTGAGATGCTCTGCTAGGCATTTTTTGCAGCTGCCTTCAATTGCTGCACGTTTGTGGGTCTCTTTGACCTCGATTTTGTCTTCAGTAACTGAAAAGCATGGTCTACTGGGTTGAGATAAGATAAGCTATTTGGCCATTAAAGAATATCCCATTTCTCTGCCTTGAGAAACTCTTGGGTTGCTTTTGCAGTACGCTTTAGGTCATTATCCATTTGGAGTGTGAAGCACCATCCGATCAGTTTTGCTCAGAGAACAGAGCTCTTTAAACTTTAGAATTAATTCTGCTAATTTTATCAGCAGTCACATCTTCAATAAACACCTGACCCGGTTCCACTGGCAGCCATATCTTCCTCCACCATGCTTGACAGATGATGTGGTATGCTTTGGATCGTGAGCTGTTCTTTTTCTTCTCCATACTTTTCGCTTCCCATCATTCTAGTACAAGATCATCTTGGTTTCTAAAGTTTTTTTCCCCCCAGACTGTGCTATTTTAGATGTGTCCTTACAAAGTCTAATCTGGTGTAACCACTGGTTCCCACCATGTTGTAAACCCTCTGTATTTCCATTCATGAATTATTTATTTCCTGATTGTGGACTTTTGTGTTCTTGACTTGTTTGTATATTGTGAAGAAGACTCACTGTAATAGACTTTTCATTCCATCACTTTGACATTTTAGTTACCTGTGCAGTTCATCAGTTTAAGTTATCTTGTCAATCTAAATTAGGGTGGTTTTACAGAATGATACAGTCCTATAACTGCATTGAATATCAGCTATAGTCCTTTTGCAGCATAAAGGTCTCCCTTTTATACTTTTGCTTTTCAACCCTTTAAGATGACACTTTGTCTCCATTTTCTCTTCATCTTTGATTCCTCTACTGCCACCACACTGGTTGTGTTATTTTTTTCTCGTTGCATCGGTTTGTATTGGTTGCCATTTTCTCCTACCGCTGGCTTTGCAGCGCCAACAGTCTTTACCGCTCCAGGCTGTTTATTCGAATGTTTTGAGATTAAATTTGTTCCATTTTTCTCAGTCAGAATGCACCAGAAACAATTGCCCAGCTTGAGATTCCCACTGTAGCCAGTGGGGTAAAGAAGTCCCAGAGTATGGAGGACCACAAGAGCCACGCGCATCGAAATAACATTTGACAACAACTAAAGAGAGCAATGTGAAAGGCCAAACAAATAGCCCCGAATAATGTTTTGTTTTGGGATTTGTTTTTGCATTTTATGTGGCATGTTTAACATTTCAAGGGTTAACTTTGTGAGTTAAATATCACGCATGGTGGAAGAATCCCTTTCAGATAGTTCTATATCTGTGGCTGTGGCTAAATACTGAATCTCATACATACAGAATCCCAAAACACTCAGATCTCATGAATGCAGTTAGAAGTGTAATTTTAATCACCAGTGACAGTGGCAAAAGTGTGTGAGAGATACAGGGTCACGCATTATGAAACAAACAACTGTATCTGATTAAAAACACACCACACTCTGTTTCTACACTTCCCTCAATAGGTTTCTTAATTAGTGTGTATTTTTACAAGTTAAGCAGTGATGACAGCAAAACATATTCTTTCAGCCTCATAATTAAAAATTATAAGCTAGACCCATGCAGTAACAGATAAACTGCCATTATTCATACAAAACGTAATACATCAAAATGTATGGTGTTTTTTTAGCAGCTACACTGGTTCAGTATGTAACAGATTATAATGTAAATATGAAACGTGTTCACTGGGAAACTCAAGGTCAGACGAGAAACTCTTCTGTTAAAATTCAGCTGCTGTTTTCCCCTAGGAAAAAGTGACTTTTTATAAAGTTTCTTTCTTTAATTCAAAAAGAACCAGATGGATGTGACATATGGGGTCAGAGGATTCTCACCCTGCAGCAGGGATGTTGCTGTGGTTACAGTCTCAGGGACTCCATCCACACTATAGATGGACTGAAGAAACTCTGGGACACAATCATTCTCATCCGTTATCAACACCTGAACCTGATTAGTGCCGGCGTGATGGGATAAGAGAGGAGAGGAGAGGAGAGGAAAGGAGAAGAGAGGAGAGAGGAGAGAGGAGTCATACAATCAGTATATAAGAAGACAAAATTAAGCTTTTGTTATCAACTCTCAATTCTAGAAAACAACCGTATGAAAGTTTCTGTACAGGAAGCTGACCCGAAAACTTAATCTAAATTGCATTTTATAGCTCCCCAAGTTGCCAGTTCAACACATTCTTTATCTTCCACTCCATGATTTTCTTGAGTCAAAAATAGAAATGTTCTTAGCATGTGTGTGCCTCACTGTGCGCATTTGCGACAAAGGCCCTTAGTCGCCCCTCCACCCTACAAGCTCCCTGTCACCACTGTGTGTAAAGTGTGAAGTGACAGCTGAGTAATAGTCCTGAAATAGCTGGGATAGGTTTTCCCGGTTTCCATCTCTTATTCCACAACATGCAGCTGAGCAGAAGGAGGTTGTGCCCGCTAAATCTGCGGTACAAAGTAAGAGCCCAACATGATAATTGGGCAACAAAATCTTCTCAATTAATAATTGAAATCAAACTGCAGTCGTAAATAATTTATCCAGAAATATTCATTTGTGAAGGATGTTTTCAGATTTTGATTTCTTGTGCCTAAGAGGGTGCTATATTTTGCAGCTGCATCTCTAGATAACAGTTGACAAAAAGCACTTAGTGAGACACGAAGGCGAAGAGTGAAACCGCAGAACAAAAAAATCACTTGGGTCATCAGTCTACTTGTTAACATTTAAAAACCATTCAGGCGTGCCACTGCTGTAGACAGTTACAAACTATGCTGCTCCTCTTTTGTGGTGTGTGGTGTCAAGCAGTGTGATGTCAACAGGTCACTGTTGTTAAGCAGCTTTGCTAACCGTTATGAGCTATTTAGATGAAAATCTGCCTGCCTCGGAGGGTTGTGGCAGTCCAGTGGGAGAGCGCGACAGAGAAAATCATCCAAACAGCAGAACAATTTTGTTATTTCGTTTAATTCTCCAAAGTAATAGTAAATGCCTGAGTCGCAGTCACAAACATCACAGTGGACCTCAGCTTTGGCCTCAGATTACAACAGAGCTTGAACTCTTACATGACTCCTATTTGGTGCCCGTATCTCTGTCTAATTAAACTAACCTCAGTTGCAGTGCTGAGGCTGCCTGGCTCTTCACTGGCTCGCACCATCAGAAGGTAGCGTCGCTGGTCATTCTCATAATCCAGTGTCCTGGTCAGACTGATCTCCCCCGTCTCCTGCTGAATGCTAAAAAGGCTACTGGGATTGATCAGCAGGCTATAGCTGATTTGCTGCTTCTGGAAGGAGATAGCAAACACCACCAGGAAGCTGTAGAACAAAGAGAAAGCGATTAAAAGAAATGGAAAAAACAGTCTTTATTGTTTGATTTTAGCTGCACCCTTGTTGAATTAGAATCGAAATCCTCTTCTCCTACATCAGCACTGTGCTGTAATGAAATCAATTATTGTATGGCCCATTGGCTATGTGCTATAAACAAAGTCAATCAGTGATCGTCAGTTCTGTGTAATAATGTGATACTATTATGTAGATATCAGTGTTTGTTTTGACAGTGAAGAGAGTTTGCATTCCCTAATAGTGTGTGATGATAATAAGTCAGTTCATGCTTGAGTGCACTGGTGTGAACAAATGAATATTTATTAACAAATTCTTAACAAGTTATGCTTGAGATTTGACACCTTTTGTGTGTTTTTATGCATGTCTGCATTCATTATTGTAGGACTTATGTTCGCACAGCAGAGCTATACATACCAAAATTTCAGTGATTTATATTATTATGCTAAAGTCTGCATGTGTAACTGTCCTCATGTGAGTCACTCCGTGAGACAGCACATCGTCTCATGCCTGCATTCATCTTAGTCTTTGTTAATTTACAGAAATTAAGTGTATTAAAAATATGTCTACTATATTGTTGCATTTTTAATGTTGTGCTTGCAGTATCAGGCAATTAAACATACCGAGGCAGCAATAAGGAATCTGACACAAAGTGTTTGCTGATAACCAGATGGGAACAGATAAAGATCTAAAAAGGCCTGGCATATGTGTTTAACAAGAAATGACTTGTAAAAATATAATAATTTCAGCTGTACAGAATTAATATTTTCTAACACACTGGAAGAAGAAAACCATTTTTCGTGATATTTTGCTCCTAATACGCAGCTGGAACGTATCCCTGAGTATGTTTATAAGTGGATGCAAACACAGGCAGTACTCACGGCTGTCCCTCAGGTGTGTTTTCTGGTATTGAGATGGCATAGCTTGTATTGGTGAACTGCGGCGCTCTAGCTCCTGCCACCACAGAGAGCATGGCAGGGGCACTGCGGCTCCCCATGCCGTCAAGGGCCACCACACTTAACAAGTACTCTCTCTCCCTCTGAAGTACCAGCCCTGTGGTCACCACCTGGCCTGTCTTCTTGTCAACAGCAAAGCAGCCATCACCGCCTACAGGGAAATACATTGACATTATTTTCCACAACTGGATCCAAACCAGTGCAAGGACGATCGCCTGAATGCAAACACAGAAATGTTTCCCGAATAGCCTTTTGAAATAGGAATTTCTGTCTTACTGTGTTTGTGGAATTAAGATTTATACAATCTGTTAAGCTTTAATAGGATTAATAAATATGATTTATGTATAAACACGTTTAATTTTATTCATTCTGTGCAATTCATTAATCATAATAGTCAACAACTGTTGTTACGTTTAATCATTTTTGGACTTTTTACTTATATTAAAATCTTTTGATAGTTTATTTACTGTCAACAAGAACTTCAATTATTTTTAACTCCTATTTGTTTTTAGTCATTCTGACAGATATTTAACAGCAACTGCATTTTTCATTTTACAGACACTTTGGACCAAAGTAATGTACTAATGACAGCAAATTGAAGGTAACGTAAAAGAATTCAGATCATAAACAGTTTAAACTCTTAAAAATTATATCTTAGTTACTATTAGGCATATTAGTATATACCTTAATGTATATTTGCTCTTCACATTTAGATGTCATCATCAGAATCAGAGCATACTGAGAAGAGAAGGGAACCAAGCACAGATCCTTTAGGCACCCCAGTTGCCATGAAGTGATGAATGCATTCCCTCACTTGTCATTTTGAAAGAACAGCGTGTGAAACTAAAGAGCAGCTCTGTACCCAAGATGACGATAAGCTTGAATAGAGGGGCCAGGAATGTTTGGAGGCTCATCAAAAACCTCATATATATATATAAAGTCAAAGCTGATGGCCGGTTCTGCCCGGTGAGAATTGATGACTGGTTATCAGGTCTCACTGACCTCAGGACTTCTATTACTGACAGCAGTGCAGTGTCAGTTGAAATTTCAGCCTTGGTCCTCAGTAGTTTGCTTGTTCTCAAGGCTTATATTGACAAAGAAGCCTTTCCAAGCACTACACTTTAAATTGTAAAGAGCGATTTTTCATATTCAAAAATATTCATGTTCAAAAATGGCCTTTTCTGTGGAATTTAGAAAAAATGACTCTTTTTCATGTTACAGTTTTAAATGATTTAAATATTTTATTCAGAAAATCATTAATAATATAAATGGGGTTAGGAATAATTGAGGTTTTATTGTTGTTTGCAACAAACAAGTGTCAGAAATGGAACTGAGGATCAGTTTAAGAATGTGAAGACATATGCACATCTTGCACTTTGAGTTTTGTGTTGTACTATCTGGATGACCATCGTGTAATTAAATAAATTATGATTAAATTCTTATATAAAAAGAAAATCTTAGAGCAGTAGAGGTTCACTAATCTGCAAAACACTGCATCTACAAGTTGTGGAACAACTTCAGAATAATGTTTGTCAGCATAATCTCGTGAAGGCTTTGAATATCTCATCATCTAGCTCGTCTACAGTAAATAATATCATCAAAAAATTCCCAAATTCTGATAAACATGGCTGAAAATCAGTCCTCAGGTTTCAAGCTTCACTGAGACATGCACTGCATGTGCTCAAGAAAGATTCCAGAAAAATGACACAGTTTTTACCCTTTTTTATTGAGATGAAATGGTAAACATGGCTCTGTTTCAACTTCACTGTGGCTGCCATCAAAGCCAAAATGGCTTTATTTTTTATTAAAATGGTACATTATCTACATTTAAACATTTTATTTTTTTTCTGTTTGATACTGTAAATAAAATAAGGGGTTATGAAATGTTTAAATGATTGCATTCTGTTTAAATTTACATTTTATGTAGTGTCCCCACTTTATGCCTTGGGGATTGCAGTAATTAATAAGTTCTATAATATTCAGGCTGTTCACAAATCTTATAAAAAGCCAAATCCAACACTATGTTCCTAATTCTCTCAATAATGTGACTTAATAATATGAACCAAGCCAATTTGTAAATATTGGAGACAACGATTTTTAAAATCACACAGAAAAAAAGCTATAAAATAGGCAATAAAAATGTATTAATACACAATGAAGTAACAGAACAATGCATATGGGAATGACTCAAAATGAACCACAGTGCTAATGTTTATTGTAACAAAGGAAATGTCTCCCTTTCAGCAGTATGTCTTAATGACTTATTGATGTGTTTTTTTTAATTATTTTGGAAATATATGGAGGTCTTGGGATCAGAGGAATAAATCAGGCAGTGGTTACACAGGTTTGATAAGATTTGTTAGGATTGTGAGAAATATAGCGAATGACCAAACTTCTTCTTTATATACTCATTAGACATTCTTAGTTATGACTTTCACCTTCTAAACATTAGTAATTATACTGACGAGTGGCTACTTTTACTTTGCAATTTAAGTTTACATCAAGCTGCTCAACTTCTACTTTTCCTTAAGTTAGAAAACATTTTTTTCTGACTGTGGTGTTTGTAGAAATTTTGATTAGCAGCTATGCTATGGAGAAATGTTTTAATTAGTGAGTCCCATTGTAGTTATGATCATCCTGCCATTGGTTTCCCACTCTTCCACAGACTGACAGCCGGTAGGAGCAATGCATCAACAAAGGTATCAATGTGCCAAGCAAGCAAACATGGAAGTAATCAATGTAAGACTCTAAATATTTTTAAAAAGATGGGGGAAAAATCCGTCCAACACTATTGTTAAATCACAAGGATGCACACCATGCATTAGGATGAGGAGGACTGCATGTAAACCTAACCAAGTGTTTCTATGCAAAAAAAACAAAAACAAAAACTCTGGGCACTTTTACTTTTTCTGCTGCTGTTGAATACTAAAAAAATTGGGTCAATCAGGGTGACACTGATCAACGGAAGGCCGGCTACTGTCATCTCATCTCATCTTCAGGTTTTTAAAATTAAGCACAGGATAAGAGGGTTAAATAAATAATATGAAATCTCAACATTGGTTCTATCTTACTTACATTAAATATCTAGTTGTTCAATGTTTATTTTTATCTAGTTCTTTTAAGTTTATGTTAGCTGCTTTGACAAATGTCACTGCTTATATGAGTTCTCAGCATAGACAAGGGGCGAGACAAAGACAAGGGCCGCTTTGTAGTATTGTGGTTTAAAGTCAAAACGTGAAGCTGTGCGATGTACTAATGCGAGTCAGAGGGAAGTCAGTAGTGTTTTGTAAAGCCCCATTGGCAAGATTAGCACATCCCCCAATCTCTGACATGTGAACAAACCTCTATCCCCTCAACCACCAGGGGGTCTACTATGGCAGACTTCCAACAGCCAAATGCGTGAATGTGTATTTTAGCGTGTGTGTCTGCAGAATTTACTCTGCGTATGCAACATGGAGAATTAGAGAGATAGACAAGAGTGCATGATAAGTGCATAAACAAATGTGCGAAGGCCTCTGGCTGTGTGTGTGTGTGCGACTGCTGCAATTGTGTATGTGTGTGTAGAAAAAGGAAGAGGGACAGAGATACAGAAGAAAAGAGAAATAGGGTGACAGAGAGATAGAGAATCTAACGGACACCTAAAGAGCCTATGAATGCATGAATGAATGTGTGAATGCCTCTGGCTGTCATGTCTGAGAACTGGTGTCTGACTACTTGTATTTATTTTCAAGTCTCTATAGCTTGTCAACTTATTTTAACAACAACACGATCTATTTTAATACAACTTCCCTTCTATATGTGTGTGTGTGTGTGTGTGTGTGTGTGTGTGAGAACAGCAGAAAGCTTACCATCTGACAAAAAGTATTCCACCTCTCCACTTTTACCCTCATCCCCATCATGAGCCTGGAGCTGGTAGACAAACGTTCCCGCAGGGGCCTCAGGGGATACAACAGCCAGGTAGGGGTACGGCTTCATATTCCACTCAGGGACGTTGTCATTGACATCAGTGATCTTCAACTTCACCTTGTTCAGGTACCAGTCTGGGCCTGGGGGATAGTGCAGAGATAGTGATGGAGCTCTGGTTACAAAAAGTGACAGCTGTCATGTAACTGAGTGTGCAGCAGGGAGACATGTTGCCAGGGGAATGTGAAGCGCCAACAAGCACAGAGTCAACTAAGGGTACAGGTATTGGAGATATACATCCTCTCCAGTAGCTAGCAAAAACCAGGACTGCAAGATTAAACTAAATGTTAATGGGGGTTTTTCTGTGCCTGTACTGTGAAACTGATACCGCTACAGTCTCAATTCAGCTCAGAAGTCTGGTCAAAGTCAATTACCACACTATCTTTAACTTAGTAATTTAACGGCTATCTTTCCACTTTCTTTTGCTGCACCATAGCTGCCAGAAGCTCAGGAAATTGTTGTAAGTGGATGTCAGGAGGTATGTTTGGGCCCAGGGTTGAGGATGGTGGATATGACATCATCCATTCATTCTCCATCAGGGTTTCCATCCAGGCATCCAGACACCTTGGTTCCCATGGGAGAGAGCCTCAGCCACAGTCTCATCTACCATGTCTGGGGTAAAGCTACCTTGATCTTCCCACAGGGGCGTGGGGATGATGCCTCACGACTGCAGGCACTTTGTCGCCTGCACACTGCCTCACTGAAGTGAATAAGAAGATTCCAGGAATCCAATTACCAACTCGCTCAACCTAAGCCGGGGCAGACAGCAAGGGAGCACAACAGCACCCAAGGAGAGGCGGTGTAAAACTGTGTCTCTATGACAGAAGCATAGCGTGACTTTTCCTGGAACTGATAGTAAGGGATCGTTATCCACATTAAACACAATGACACAATCTGGAAACAATGTTCGCAAGAAAAACTCGCGACACTGTCACAGGGCCCAATCTAGGACACATTTTATGCAGTATCTATTCCTGCGATGTGGAGCAAGTCACAGAATTGTAGGCTAAGACACTATTTTCGCAAATATTGGCTGTGATCTTGTGTCAACGTGGCATGAAGGAATATGTCAGAAGAGGTGCCAAACAGTTCAGTAGACTGCAATACACAGAGGCCATCTGCCTCACCCCAGAAAAGAAAAACCCCCTGCCAGGACAAACACATTGACACACACAAATACATGCACATACAGATCTGAACACAACCCCACACACGCGCAAGCGATCCCGTCTCAAACACACACTTGCATGTCGCTTTCTATCTTCCTGTCTTTCTCTCACAAACACACACCATGGACACTTAGGCACAGAGGTGAGTTACCTAAAGGCTAAAAGTAACTATGGATTTCAAATCCCATTATGTAAAAGGTTTCATGTTTCTATCCACAGGCTATGTATGTACTTTTTAATCCAAGACAAAAGCAGCAGGAGTGTGCGATGCATCCTTTCACTACCTGAGGGCTGCCTCAACAGATGTGCTGTCTGTATAAAGCAGTTCTACTTAGCTGGTTTCCATAATGTTCTGCAACATAATGTCTTTCCAAAGTCTATTATAGCTGATAATGTAAAACTATATACCTCTAATGAGTACATGCACACAGCAAATGGTATGAAGTCTTCAAACTGCATGAAAATATTTGACAGCACCTTGTGTTGGCTCAAATGAGTTGGAAAACAGAAGGTGGATGCGGAGATCACAATTCCTATTTCTTTTTGAACTCTTTTACAGTTAAGATGCGTTTTGATGAAAAATGCAACGTGTTACACTCCATACTAGCTCGTGAGTGTTCACAACTGAAACACAATAGCTATAAAGTGTGTGACAGCTCCTAAAAGGATTGTTAGAGGGATAATAACAGAGAGAGGAAGAAGCTAGAGGAGAGAATTAATCTCGCTTTCTGCTCAGGCTTTAAAGTTGCTCTGTGGAGAGGAAAGTTCTGACTGGGATCTGACGATAGTTCGTTTTGGATAAATAGCCACTGTATCGTGGGGGCAGAGAAACTAATCAATGTTCAGATGCTATCTCCTAAAATGTTGACAGCGGCAATTTATGCGCTTTAAGCCAGATCATCCTGCTCTGTAAGACGGAACAATCCTTTCGTGATGAATAATGAGAAAGGATAAAGATTCTATTGCAAAGTAGACGGGTTTAAAAGGCACTTAATCAAAAAGAAATCAGAGCTCCAGCACTTAACATTTAGTTGACTATCAAATCTTTGCAGGGAGTGGTGCAAGACACATTCCTCGCCTCCTGCTTGTTGGTGTCTTTCCCAGGCATGTCTCTGTGGTAATGGTGGTGATGATTTTACAAGGCTCCATCTAATTAGCTTGTTACAGAGAGACTAATCAGAGCCAAGGCAGATAATTAGAGCCTATCAGCTCTGGAATGATAATGAAGAATGTAGTAGTAAGTGCGTATGAGTGTGTGTGTGTATGTTGTATGTGTGTACGGGTTTGCGTGTGCAAGGTGAGAGTCCATATGTGTGTACGGGCAAAGGAGAGTGCACGCTGCATGTTCTGAGGCTGCAAATGCGTGCGATTCCTCTCTGATCTAAATAGGGAGATGCTGTGAATGATGCCCTGTGAGCACCAAACTGACACGAGCTGCCTTACCTGACCAAGACAAAAGATGTGATCAAATAACGGGCAGGGGCTCACAGGCTCCACTGGATCTTTTAACGTCAAATATGCTTTCTGTGCCCAGCGTGATGAAAGGCTGGTCTATATTTTACAATAGAATCCCATATGGATAAGAGCATATGCTGGATGACTAACATAATAATGTATCATAAAAAGTTGGATGGCAGAGGTGCAATGTGTGGTTGGCAAAGGCTCAGTAAGTACAATGGTGTAGCTCCAAGTGCATGCGCGCGCGTGTGCAGTGATATGCATGTGTGTTCTATCACTGCAAGCCATTCTGTTGATGTTTCCTGCTGTTAATCCTCTCCTTGGGTACTCGCTATATAAAGCTGCTAAGTGGCTTGCCTGTATGAAAAAAAGTTGTCTCAAGTGCTTCTGTGCACATATACACTGCCCACAGTACAAGGACAGTGAGGGTGTGTGGGAAGGGGATGAGAGGAAACAGAGTAAAGGAGAGAGGCACAGCTACAGAAACACAAATATCTACAGAGAGAGGGAAAGAGACAGAGAGAGGGAAGAAGGAGGCAGCGTGGTAGAAGGAGCATTGTGTGATGGTTAGCTCAGAACGCCAAATAACATTGCAGAGACAAGAGCACAGGGGAAGCACAACAAACAGCGTAGCACAACAATAGATGGTGGGAGAATCTATGTTTGGAAAGAAAACATACAGTAGCGGACCGTGAGAGGAGAAAATTAAGACAGAACACACAGTATAATTAACAACACAGGTTTTTTCTAATGCATCCCCTGTTCCTTGTACTCTCATCGAGGGGAGAAATTAAGATACAAATATTTCTGTGTGGAATTAAGCAAATTGCGTCTGCAAGCATAAATATCAATGGCCCGTGTGAGACGCGGAATTTCAGGGGTGCTTTTTTAGCAGCAAGTGAATGGAAAATGAAAATCAGCTCAAAGGGGAAGTAATGAGGTACATTAGCCAAATGTTTGCAGTGTTAAGGAGGCTCTATTCAAAGCCGCCCACCCCCCCTCCCCCATCTCTGTGCTTAAAGCAGAGTGTGAAGCCATCAGCAGGAGATCAACACGCTAAAAGCACTGGGGACAAAAATCTATTAACTCAGAGATTCCGGTGCCGCACACCACGGACTCTGCTCGGCTCAGAATGGCTGACACGCTAAGCATGTAAATACACATGCAGGCACTTTCATCCCAGAACAATTAGAAACGGTAGACGACCTCAAGTTCTGCTCATTTCTTCCAGTCCGAAATCCGCATCACTGCAGAAATTGTCAAAAATGGTGTTCAATAAAGCGGTCAGTATGTTTTTTGCAGACTTTGCAGCAATATCATCATTTATGTGTAGGTACTATACACCCAAACTATGCTCAAAAATTTAAAAAGCAGTATTAAAATGAAACAAAAAGTTTTGATATAGGGTTTTGTATTTTTATTTTTTCAATGGCTATTAGGCTTTAAATGAGAGCAGGCCATTTGAGAACATGTGTAGAATTTTGTTTGCAGCTGGCTTCCTGAAATAAGCAAGACCTTCTCTAAAAAAACCTCATCTGGATAACAGAACAGCATATTTTGCTCTGTCAGCAGTAATGATGCCTTGATGGATGTGCAAGCTATTCCGTGTGCATAATGCACCCTATCCTATCACAGATTCTGCCTTCTGCTAAAGCCAGATTCTGTGCTGTTCCCACTTGATGGCTCTCTTTTTCTGTTTGATTTTGTTGTTGTCTACAGTCAAAAATCAGACACTTAATAACATTCCTCCACTGCCTTTGAAATGAGGTGTGGGTCAAATCCGGTCCTCTTATGCTTGTGGGGGGCTCAGCTTTAACGCAGCGGGAGAGCTGCTAGGGCTTGCCATCAGTTTCATATGTTTGGGGTCGGCATCTGTCCATCTTTGGTTTTAGATGGATTAAGCTGTTGGAAAGCTTTTATGGCACTCACAGAAGGTTAACAAGACACCGTAAATTCAAGTTGCACCATCTTCTCTTCACCCTGTGTCCTCTGCTATGCTTCTTAAAGTATTTCCAGCAGAGCTCTTTTTTTATGCCCAATCATACTGCTGACTTGTTGCCAATTAGCATTAATAATGGAATGTGCTACCAGGTTTTATTTAGTAATTGTCCAACTTTTCCAGCCTTTATTACCTCAGCTGGGGCAATATAAGGTTTGATATGCATCCCAACTGTTTTGGAAATTGAGTTTTACATTTATGGAAAATCTTACATTAAATATAAAAAGCAAAGTAAATCACACTATTGTGCTGATAATGAAGTTGTAGTACTTATATAAATCATACTCCTAAATTGTTTATAAATGCTCAATTTCTTAAAAGCTCTATAAAATCTAGAGAAAATGCAGTGATTCTCAAATTATATATAATTAATTATTTATTTGCTACACATAATCCAAGTCCTGAGAAAACATCTATTGTTTGATTTTTTCAGTTTATACAATTGAATGTTTGTGTCTGTACTGTCTTCAGTTTTAGGATATTTGGGGTTTAAATGATTGTATGCTGGGATTAACACCACTGTGGTGTGCATGAATTGTGGACCCATCCAGCTTACTAGTGACTCACAGTACTTATAATAAGAGTATTAATTCTTTTCGGAAATACAAAAATTAGGTATTAATAATTTTTCAGTCTGTCTCTCAAATTTCTGGTGTCAGACCCATAACCTTGTTATAGCCTGACTGATATCGGCAGGGGCAGTATTAGGTATTTGCCAAGATATCGGTACCAGCATTTGTAACAGAAATAGAAAAGTCCAGAGAGATTGGAGAAACACCCTTCAAATATCTTATAAGTGTGGACATTACATAATTTACCCACCAGAGTGCACTCGGCAACAACCAGCTGAGGTAAGCAACGCTAGCCAAAGTGTAAATGAGTAACTGTATGTAGCTGTTACATTACCTTAGTAACCTTAGTAAAGACGATGTAACTACAGGTAACAAATGTCCGGGAAATCTGTCTATGTTTTGTGCGTCTGAAAGAAAGAGAGTATATCAGCTGCTACATCAGATTTTTAATTCACCAATTACCAGTATCATTGTTAAAATTCCTATACCTGTTGGGCTCTGAAACCCTGTATAGGTATCCAATAATACCTAAATACAGTATTACAGACTCACAGACTCAAGAACAGTTTCTTCCCAAAGGCCATAACCACCCTTAACTCATACACACACCATTTTCCCAACCCCCCACTTTCCCTCTATAAACCACCACTGTGCAATACCAAATTCTATGTGCAATAACCCGAATTGTATATACATGACACTATTTATTTAAATATTTATTTTTTACACCGGATTGTATATTTGTAGATTTTATATATTTTTTTCTGTTAATACAGTTCATATGTATGTTGTGCTGTAGAACTGTGCCCCCCCCCAATTTGTTTGCACTGAGTTGGAGATGCTCTGTATCTCACTGTACAACTGCATAGTGACAATAAAGGCATTCTATTCTATTCTATTAACATGGTCAACTGTTACTTTTACCTTGAACTCAAATATTAAATAGCTTAAGTATTAGACATCTTTGCTAAGTCACTTACCAAATTAAACATGATGGGCTGAACACACGTTTAATAGGCTGATGTGTCTGAGGAGTTGGACCTCCACCCGCCATGTTCTATTACATGATTGTGTTAAATATGTTGGAACAAACTGGCTGTGTTTCTTTTTGGCATGGTAACTTTATTCTTGCATTATTTGCATTGTGCTTTATTCCCTTCTGCATTGTTTTTACTGAAGCCATAGGGTACCCACATGATTGCAACAGCTTCTCTTTTTCTTGTCTGCACTCATGACTGCTTCTGTTTCTCTAAATCTGGGCTGAATTTCAGAGAAGGCTAGGGGGGTGGGGGTGTTAAGGCAAATACACAGAACACAAGCAAACTAAGGAAACCAATTTTACAAAAGAAAATGCTGCAAACTGCAAATCACATTTACTGAAAGAGATGCAAATCCAGCAAAAAACGACAAATATTGCAGAAAAGAGTAAAATATTTCCAAAAGGCACTATAGAGATAAATGGGATGGGATACACTTGTTGTTTTAACTGTTTTAAAACGGCCTTCTGTTCACATTTTCTGTTTAGGTCTCTATCTCTTTTCATTCAGTTTCCACATGCTTCTCTATTGATTTGGTACTTTAATTCTTGTACAGCACTTTACGACTTTTATGCCAGAGAAAAGCACTTTATAAATAAACTTTTCCTACTCAGTTATTTACTTACACAGTTCTTGTTGCCATGTTACCACTTACGAAGATGACTAGTGTTGGACAATAATGAAAATATTTTTTAAATGTTTGTTTGTTTGAGCACAGGATTCAAATATAATCTCAGATACTTGCTGTTAACCCTGCAGCCTTGTAGCATTTGGCTGTTTTTTTTCTTTTGTGAGTTTGTATGCTATTGTAGGGTCTGTGTGGGCATCTGAACATAAAAAAATAATAATCAGGAGCACAATCTGACAGTGACTGGTTGTTTTGGATTTAAGTGTAAGGTATGTGGCACAAATCATTTTACAAATATACCTATGTGTAAATTTTTATTATTCCATTCATTGCCCAGCCATATCCTGAGCAGTATAATCTGTTTAGAAGATGGATGGATGGATGGATGGATGGATGGATGGATCTTTTCCAACTGGCCCCTGACAGCTACAGTCTCTTTTCTGGTGTCTGGGTTCATGTTTCTTGTATTCCAGCCAAACGAATTCTAAAACTTCTTCCATCCCTTTTGTTTGTTGCTTTGAGCTGAGAAAAAATGTGCCCTATTCACTTCTATTCACCCGCACAAAAGAGGAGGATTTAGTGAGGAGCAAGTGTTGAATAGAGATATACTGGTAATGTGCAGCCTTCTGGGAAAGGAAAATAAATAATTTAGCTAAATATTTTCAATTTCACTTAAAACAACTGCGGCTTATGAATTACTCTTTTTGGTTTCACATATAAAAATAACAACATTTAATAAGTTTAATTGTTCAAAATTGCTTTAAAATATTTCATGTCTGCAGCAAGCTTTCATATCCACAAGATATTTTTCATCTAATTATTTTCAAACAGTAATGCTCATTAAATAATAAATACCATAATTCTGCAGTTTATTCAGCATAATCATGAAGCATAACCTCAAGCAATTTATCAGTGAATACAGTATTAAAGTCTCAGAAAACACAAGCTGACCTCTGACTCACTGACTCCTCTTTTTATTGCATGCTGTATGCGATGCTTCGGACCAGTAGAAAAAGTTATAGCGTCACATTACCCTCACCTCCATCCTCATTTCCTCAGTGATGTGTGTGCTGCTCTCTAGAGCCACAGGCAAGGCCAGACAAGTAGCTTCCCAGCATTCACATGATGAGAGCTTTAAGCATCATACACTTCTATCTTTGGGATCCTGCACAATTCTGCAGCTTAAGGCTTAAACCCCAGGAAGACCTTGCATTGCAGGCACTACCCACACACTTTCAGTCAAAAGCTGCCTGTTTTAAAAACGCAATATATGGTATAAGACCAGTGCTATACAATCATGAAATTCATGATAAATTCTAACTAGCTAAAACAACTGTTTTCCCTCTCTTGACATGCCAGACTCTAGAGTTAAATGACTATAAATGGAAGTCTTTTCAAGACCTCCTTTGGTATAGCCTTTGCCACCCATAAACTGAATGTAGATTTGAAATGTGTCTTTAGACATTTGTATAATACAGATATTTTACTGTTCCTTTTGTCACCGGGTTAAACAAAATGCCATAGACTGTATATAAATAATGGACACAGGCACTGTCGGAACGCCCCAGTTTTACATTTTGTTACCATGAACCAGGACAGATCTAATGGAGAGCCCAAGGACAATGCATGTTCATTTAACTTAGAAATCATACCTTGTTTTATTAGTTATTTCACTCTGAATGGGACCATAATTTATAATATATACATCATGCTGTGTTAAACAAGATCTGAAAACAGCAAGTGACAAAGTAAACTCATTAGGAAATTGTTTACTGAGGCATTTGATTGAGGTTGAAATCTCTTCTTTTCACACTTTTCTGGCCAAGTGGCAAAGTCCATTTTCCCTATGGATTGGGTGAAATTTAAATGTTTAGCCATGCAGTATTTTTTATGAGAAAAAGGCTCTATTTGGTATTCATATCAAAAGATATGTAAACTCTAAAACGAGAGATGGTAAAGCTTTAAAATGCATTCGTCATATTTTTTGTATAATACCACACACAGCCACCATTAATGTTATCAGTTCCTCCTATGCTTTTCAGAGGATTGTGTCTGCAGGCTGCAAGACAGGAACGCAATGTACTATATCAGGATTTTAATAAGGACTTTACTTGTAAACTGTGTTTTATTTGCTGTAAAGACTTGTTTGGCCTCTTTTTTAATACAACTAAAGTTTTATTGATCATTTTGAAGATTTAATTATCTACATTTTAAATTAGAGATGATGCTGATTATTGCAAAGATATTTCTCTAAAGTCATATTGCACCAGTAGCCACAAAATTTGGTTTACACAATTAATAATTTCGGGGCATTTAATGTTTCATATACAGTGTCATAAATATGGAACGACGGGCACTCTGTGCCAAAAAGAAGCTCCCAAGATGTCCTAATGGGAGGAGCTGCATGCATTAATGTAAAATTAAAAATTGCACTTACTGCTGAGTAGTCATGTGCAAGTGTTTGGGGTTACAGCATCGACTACTCTGATGGTATGTGCCCTCTGCTCTTCCAAAATATGCTAATTTTAAAAGCCCGAGGTGCATGCTCCTTCTGTTTGACATTCAGTTAGCGCAGTATGTTAAAACATGAGACAGCAAAAATCGGGTCATGGGTGATGTCTGTTTGGATGTTGTTTTTCTTACGACACCCCTTGCTACATTTTTCTTTTTAAATTTAGTTCAGTTTTTGTCAATAATTATGATCTTTATTATTTATGTAAATTCTGCATTTTAAAAGCTCAATGAGGGTCATATATTATTCTTCAAACATCTTATATTATTCTTCAAAGTTAATTTTTTCATCAAAGTGTTTTTTTTTTCAATGTTGTACTAGTTAATGAGAAACTGATGAAAGCCAGAATGCCCTCAGAGGGTCAAACATCTTCAAGGAAGGATGGTGTAACTTGAAGTCCGTATAATGAAGTATGCACAACTTTAAGTGGACATAACTTAAAAATTTGAAGGCTACAGATCCTTTTGCTGCTTGCCTTGCTTTCACTTATATTGTCTGGTGTAAAGGGCTCTTTTGCAATAAAACTGTAAATTCCTGCCTGAATGAGAATTAATAATAAATTCTTCAGCATTTCTATTGGAAAAAAAACCGACACATGAGCACAAGTGCACCTTTTTTTTTCTTTTTTGGCTGTACCATACAAAAATTCAAAGTAGTAACATGCTGACCAGATATCATTTGAACATGAACTGACAGAAGAGTGGAGAAGCAAAAAATACATCCATGATGGGAACGTTAGTCACATTCAAAGTGACTCATCAAATCCCTGCAAGCGATAAAGATGAGAATATAAATTTTCCCAGCTGAGGTAATCAAAATGTCATGTCTTTACTCAAAAACTTCTTCCTTGCTTCTGTCTGTGGAACCTTTGCTGGTTTTATCTCAGTAACTTGGCCCAAATGAATATATTATAGAAAAGGGTTTAACCGTAACACTTTTTTTTATATTGTGGTAGCAAACAATGACATGGTGATTATTAATGTATACTTAGTATTTGAAACTTGTTTCATAAACTATCTGTGAACATCTGAATGGCTATTGTAAAGTAACAGATGTAAAACATTGTAAACTGTTAACAGGTTGTAAATGCTGTGTAGGGCACTTGTAAACATTATCTGGATGACTAGTCTACGGTTTAACCCTTTGTTTACAGTAGTCACTTTACAGAAGTGAAAGCAGTGTTCGCTATTATGCGAACAAAGACGGAAGAAGAAATGAATCTTATGTTTGGACAAACAGTGGGGTTGAAGTATTCCTCAATACATGAAATATCTGTCTGTGTGTGCTGTGTGTACAGGAGCTGAGCATCCAAATTTGGCATACAGGTGCATCCTGGGCCCCTGAAGGTTCTCATCTATATCAGATATTATGATGTTACACATGTTGCCTAGCAACCACCTGGGAACAGACTAAAAGGGTTTGCTTCTTTGCTCATACAGCACCTCATGAAAGCACCCTATAGTTTTTAATTCAAGTCAAGTCAAGTCATCTTTATTTATATAGCACATTTAAAAGACATCAAGTGTCGGCCAAAGTGCTGAACAGAGGGATAATATAAAAAAAGAATTAAAGTAGAAGGAAAACGTTTTAAAAAAGAATTGTAAGACATGTAAGAGTATATAGCATATAATGTACATGCAAATATGCACGTACATATACAAAACTGTACACATTCACACACAAGCACACATATGTGAACATAACGTATATGCACATACAACATCATCCAATAAGATAAGAGACCAAATAGACAGAATAAAAAAGATATCAAAGAGATCCGAAGGCCTTGGAAAAGTAGGTCTTGAGATTCAATTTAAAGACTTCCAAGGATGAAGAGGATTTTATGAAGGGGGGAAGACTATTCCAGAGTCTCGGGGCGGCAATGGAGAAAGCCCTGTCACCTCTAGATTTGAGCTGGGAGCGTGGAACTGATAAAACCATCTGACTGGAGGAGCGCAGAGATCGAGTGGGTAAGTGCAGGCTAAGAAGATCTGAAATGTAACCTTAAAAACAAATAGTAAAAGCTTAAAATCGATTCTATGTTTAACTGGTAGCCAATGTAGAGATGCGAGTACCGGGGTAATATTCTCTCTCTTTCTAGTACCGGTCAGGAGCCTTGTGGCTGCATTTTGAACAAGTTGCAGGCGGGTCAGGCTTGAGTGACAAATGCCTAAGTAGAGAGAGTTACAATAGTCAAGACGTGAAGATATGAAAGCATGGATAACAGTTTCCAGGTCTTTAGATGACAGGATATTTTTGAGTTTAGAAATGCTCCTGAGTTGGAAAAAACTGCCACGAACAACTGAATTTATTTGCTTGTCCAGCTTGAGAGTGGAATCAAAAATGAAACCAAGATTTTTTACATGGGGATGTACATTAGCTGATAATGGGCCCAAATTTTATGAGACTAATAGAGTCCTGCTTACCAAAGATTATAATGTCGGTTTTGTCATGATTTAGTTTGAGAAAGTTCAGAGACATCCAGCAATCTATGTCGCTAAGACACTCTGAGACTTTCTGCAGTGTACTATCAGCACCTGGTTTTAGAGAAAGGTAGAACTGTGTATCGTCTGCATAAGAGTGGTAAGAGATCTGGTGCTTCTGAAAAATGAAGCCTAATGGGAGCATGTATAAGGAGAATAAGACAGGGCCTGGAATAGAGCCCTGAGGTATTCCACAAGTGAGTGTAGCTGGGGAAGAGTATTTGTTACCCAGCATCACAGAATATGTTCTGCTCTCTAGGTAAGAGGCAAACCATTAATTAATTAATTAATTAATTTTAATCTGATTTATAGCTATAAAAGCTGAACTATCATTTATCGTTTATTTATTTATTTATATAGTGCTGTAAAAGATTAATTACATACAATGTAACAAAATCAAATGTTCAATATCAAAGTGCTGTAAAAAGATAGAAATTACACAATAAAATGAAGTAACAAAATCAAATAGCATCAATATCAAATAGCAAATGCTAAATAACAGATAAATAAGTAAATAGGTAAATAACTTTCATGCCAATGACTAAAAATGTGTTTTGAGATTGGATTTCACAAGTCTGGTTAATGCCTGCATATAATGACAGTAGTCCAGTTATTATTCTAGGTTTTTAAAAGATAAAAAAATTTATGCTTTATTGTTTCTCAAACGTGAACTTATTATCGATGTAAGAATTGTGGGCAATTCTTCATAAATAAATTCTACATAAATACACAGTTTCTATCTTTTATGTCATTTTTTAGCACAAACAGGCCAAACAATACTTTAGCATAGGTATGTACCAGGATTACTGGCCTCAATTTTTAGAAAAAAACAAACCCTAAGTTTGGGTTTGTTTGTCAGTTGGGAAGGCTGAAAAGCTATTGAGTTTGGGCTAAAAGAAAGTTCGTCATCCAAAATATTCCTAAGAAATACATAAATCCTCAAGGTTGATCAGGAACTCCACTAACCTTTCATACAGTCAGAAGGCATTTTTGTGCAGTGAGGCAGGAGAAATCTTATTTTCTAAACCTTGGAGATAAAAATTTCATACCGTCTTTAATCATTCTGATATGCAATCTTCTCATAGTTTATTTAAGCACAAGTAAAGGGGAGATTACTTTCAAGTCAATAGCTTTAAATTGAGCCAGTTCCAATTTCCATCCCAGCAAAATGTTTGGCATGCTCTTAAAAGCAGTGTTAGTCATTCTGTCATGGATCTTTTTAGTCATGCTGTTATATTCGTCACATAGAAAAGTCCAATACACAAAGAACTCTGTCAAGAGAAGACACATTACATTTGTTTTATGGTTGATTTTTGTTTATTTGTTTTTTGTTGACATAATCTAAAAAGCGGTCTCATACGTGACGTCAAAAAAATTTTAAGACTGTCAAAAAATCTGGACCTTAGAGGCCACGTTCATTAGAACACAGATGAGAGTTTCTTTTCTTCCTTCTTTATGTCCTTTATATACAAAGGACACTTTATTGATTGTTGACTTTGTGTCTAGATAATAGAGTTGAAAAATGTCCTATTTGTTTCTGAAAGCCTCGATGGGAATAACAGTTTTAAGTGTCTCTACACAAAGAAACAAGCTACCAAAGTCAATGATGAGGTCTACTGACAAAACCCACAGTAGAAGGATTCTTTGCTTTGCTTTCACACAGATGATCATGGTTACTGTGGCACATGAGCTTCATTTATATTTAGAGAATTAACTCTTCTGACAGTTTTCTTTTTGCTGCTTTCACATCTACCTTGGCCACAGCGTGTTGCAATAAAGAGAAATGACTATTCACAGAGGTAATGACCTATTACACAGCACTGGCTTGAAGCCTTTCAGCTTTATTGAGAATTAAATAAAACATTTACAATAAAATAATTTTACATTTTACCGAACAGTCCTTGACATTGTCCACCGTGTTATAGAAATTCACATATATGTGCCAACATTTATTTAACCCTGTTGCAATACCATATGGTATATTGTTTTGACTGGTACAGAAAGACGTGCTGAATGAATAAGCTTAGTGTGTGCTGAGTTTTATAGCACTGAGAAGGTGTGGATGACAACAGGGAAGGACAAACCACTGTCCCATCAGTACTGGAGGGAGCTCAGAAAGGTCAGTGGACTTCATTAATAAAACAGTGCATACGCACAAAATCTGCGTGTAAATCATGCATAGGCATGCTTCGCACACAAATCAGCGATTTGTCAATATTTTCGTACCTGAATTTGTTTGTAAAGTACAAACAACATGAGGGTGTCTTGGTCTGCTTGATGGATAAAGTCCTCCTTGATATATGAGCAATGCCTATCTTTTGCAGCTCCTATATATTGACATTACCACCCCCTTCTTGTCCAAAACAGGAGCACAGATTACCACTGGTACTGTTGTAGCTTTCATGTCCCACATCTTCTCCATTTCTCTTTCCTTCCATGTTCATATTTCGAGAGTTTTTCTATAACTTTCAGAGAGATTTCTTTCAGTGAGGACAGATGTCGATAAGCAGACAAGTCAGCTCTATTGGTCTTGATTTCTTTATCAGTTTGTATTGATATATCCCATAGTACAGCAGCCTCATCATTCTCAGTTACCGTTGAGGGTTTGTGTTCATAATAACATTTATCTGATATCTATTTTTTGTTCTTCTGGCATAGCTGGTGGTTGGCTTGTTTTCCATTATTTGTATCACTGGCGTGTTGAGCTCCCTTTGAGCTCTATTCTGAATTTGGCAGCTTTGTAACGTAGTGGTAATGTTTTCTTAGTTCTTTCATGGTCTCTAGCTATCTTAAGGAGATTATCCTCTTTGTTTTTGAGGTATGTGTCCCAGCCAGTCATTGTTGTTATAATGATAATAATAATAATCATAATTATTTTTTTAGGGTTTTCCAAAACCCTGTATTCATTATCTCATCTCAAATTATCTCCCATCTATCCATTTTCTTGTACTTATCCTTTTCAGCGTCACAGGTGTGTGTGTGTGTGTGTGTGTGTGTGTGGAGGGGAGGGGGGGGCAGAGGCGGGACAGATCACTAGTCTGAGACAGGGCTAACACAAACAGACACACAGTCACTCACATTTACACCTAGGGCCAATTTAGAATCACCAGTTAACCTAACCTCACTAACTGCATGTCTTTGGACTGTGGGAGGAAGCAAACCCACACAGAGACGAGAATTTGCAAGCGCCACAAAGAAAAGCCCAGGCCTTCCATAGTTTACCCGAACCCAGTTATCTTATCTTTTGTTAACAATTACTTCCATCATCGCTGAATATCATCACTTACAGTCACATTTCTTGGTACTTTCCTACGGATGCTGAAGAATCTGTGTGGGATTTTTTGTTTGTTTTCTTTTGTTTTTTACGCTGCAGTGATCATTTCAGGCTGACAGACCACGTGCTCTTTGTCCTCCACCTTTTTCTTATTTTTCCTCTAGTCTGTTAGACTTTTTTATATTTGGACTTTCATGTCTGAAACCTTTGTTTTTCTACTTAAGCCACAGTGAGTGTCTCATGGGAAATGATATTCAGAAGAACTCGTCTTTTTTTGTTTTGTTTGCTTTGTTTTGTTTTACCATCTTACTTCCACTTACAGAGCATTTCAAGACTTTGCCCATTTTCTTACTCAACATAGGACAGAGGTTCTGGTTCATGTCCTGGTCACCTTTTGCATGGATTATAGTAATTCCACTCTCTCTGGTCTCTGCAAAAAAACCCATCTTAATCTGCTCCAAATTGGACAGAACTCTGCAGCAAGGATCACATCCACACTAAGTCCACCGATCATATTATACCACTGGTCATCCAGCTTTATTAGGTCCCCATTCTCCAGTGAATCCAATACACAGTTCTGTTTGTCACTTTCAAAGCTCTCCACAACTTGGACCCCTCTTATTTACCAAATTTCCTTCATCCTCACACCGTTTCCCGTGCTCCCGTGCCCCAGTCGTTCTCCTGACTGGCCCTTGTTTCAGCCTTGAGACCATGGTTGCCACAGCCTTCATCTATTCCACCTTCATCAGCCAGGCACTCTGTTACACAGTTTGTTACACACATCTCAGCGCAACACCCACCTGTTCACATCTGCATATCAACTATAACCCCCATGTTTCAATCATTATTCCTGGATTTTAGAGCTTTCTAGCTTTTGTGTTATTAACGTTGATTTTGTTGTTAATTCTGTGTTGTAATGTGACCTAAGGTGGAAGGTGCCAAAAAATAACATTTATTTATTTATTTGTAATTTCTTGGATACATTTCTTAAAACCTTTTACCCTTTTCTTAAATCCTGAAACACAACCAACTAACCAACTTGTAAAACTATATTCCTCTTAAATACCCTCTGACAGTGTTTTCAGATCACACACATAACTAACTCGAATAACATTTGAGCATTCATTACACACAACATCAGAAAATGTCAAGGACATCTAGGTCAAGTCCTCTTTGATTGTTTTGCAAGTCTCCAAAAATACAAACAGACTTCACATTTCATCCACTTCTCAGTACCAGCTTCTTTTAGTAAACCACATCCACATCACTCATGACTTAAGTTTCTGGATCCCTAGTTTGTGAGTAGTAATTAGTGATTACTTTGTGATATGCTCTTTAAAAACATCAAGTTTTTTTATTTCAGTTTGATGCTTGTAAAGTTGTGACGTGATGTCTCATTTTCCCCTACCTCACAAACAGTCCTTCCAAAAACTTTCTTGAAATGAATTCCAAGAGTCACATTTTTTCACAATTGCTAAGACATATTTCTCAAAAGATTCCTCCCTTTTCTCAAAACTGTAAACACAAAAGCCATTTTTCAGACTACATTCACAAAACCTTCTGGCAAAACCACTCACATCAAAACAGTTTTATCTGTGCTCAAAACCACACAATGTTTTCAGAACATGCACACATGCACGCACACATACACACACAGCCCGTATAAATAATGACACTACTGAGCATTCATTATATACTACATCAAAAAACAGGGGCTATGCAGCTTACAAAAGGAAAATCAATGTAACATTCCTGCAATTCAGTCAAAAATTCAGTGATTATGGTGACTATCTGCTGAGATTAGGTTACATTCTTTATCTCTTATTATCCTGCTTCCCATATTCCCATGTATACTATTCCAGTGTACTACGATTTACTCACAAAGGTGGCCACTTTCTTATTTATCAATGGCAAGTAAATCAGAGAATGTGGCAAAGCCTATGCGCCTTGATTAGGTATATACAGCATAAACATTTTTTTCTTTTTGATCTATATTGTCAGTACATTAAGTGTATTTTAAAATGTGTTTATAGTTTTGCAAAATAACTAAACGGGAGACTGTGTGAAGGCTTTGACATAAGAGTGAGCGATTCAGTGGTTCACTGGTTCAGGGCACCAAGCGTTCAGGATTTTGTATTTTAGAAATTTAGAGAAAATGTTATGCCCTCTGGTAGCTTAGCTTACTAACTTTAGTTAAGCTTGACAAAAGTGTGACTTTTTATTCTGCCACTGGCACCTTATGGTCACAGGTAGCCACATAATTGGATAGTTCAAAGTCTTATCAAATACCAAATAGTGTCATAGTTACACTAAATCTTTATACAAACTGCACCAATTGCAAAGATATGAACTGAAGGATATCATATCTTATGCAGGTATAAATTCCAGCCAATTCACCAAAGGTTTATTGACATACTATGTAGCTGTGCTGCTGCCTGGTGTGGTTAAAAACAACAGTGATTCAAGCAATGAGCAAAACACAGTTGTGCTGTATTTGGAAAATCAGGAAAAAAGAGCTGAAGGTCACTTTAAATGCGCTGCATAGCTTTTTTATGTATATAAAATATTGATCATAGTCCCTTATCCTTGAAGATAAAACCGTTAACAATGCATCAGCAATGCCAGCAATAGTCAGACAGCAGAGAAGTACCACCAACACACATGAAAAAAACAGGACTGCAAATCCTCCTAACATTTCAACAAATGTTAAATACATCATCAAAGCCAACAGAAGCCTGTGCTCCCAGCAAATCAATATTAGCCCCTACAGCATAATGAGGGCAGTAACAGGTTGACTGTTGAATGCAAGATAATTAGGCTTTCAGTTGTTTCTTAAAAGAATATACAGCGTTGCTGTTCACATTTCTTCAGGCAGGTGGCTTCAGTGTTTAAAGAGCCTGGCTGAAAAATGCTTTTTGTGCTTTGTCTAGGCTGTGAAAGAGTCTTCTCTTTGGGTTTTCTCTAACGTTAATGAAGATTGGAAGTTAAAGTCGCCCTCACGGGAGCCATAGACAGCCCATTTATTGCGTGAGAATAAACTGTTAAAGCATATCTCGGCTCATTTCTATAAAGACCTGTCTACTCGCTGAGCCTCTGATGGGCAGAAGAAGAAAACTAAACAACTGGAGCTTCCTGGTGGATATTTGAAAATGAAATTCAAAGTCCAAGTGATTGACAGTGTGTGGGATACCTTGTATTTTCTCAAATCAAATTAAACTGGGGAGGAATAACTGTACACACTGGTATTAGGTTAGATTTACATGAGCGCTCCATTAGTAGTCAAGTATTGTAACTTTGCAGCTATGTGTTATATAGATAATTAGAGCTGGTTGTGAAGTGTGCTTTCTATTCTCAAATTTGAGATGAAATGATATGGCTGCATTTCAAATAGACACTTGGGGTGGAACTAATATTTACTGAAGCATATGTACAGTACAGTTTACAGTGTTCTCACCCACCCTTCCACTCAGCAGCCCACCACCCTGTGAATAACATGATGCACAGCGGCACATATGCACACCCTGTCATACAGTTCGCAGTCATTTGGAAAATTGACAAGGGGACTTTATCTAAATGACACTGCAAGACAGAATATTCCGGTGCAATCTGGATCTGATATAAATTGTTTGGACTCTCAGTGCCCTGCTTCACACCTTGCTTTGGGCTTTTATTTGGCTGCCTGGAGCAAGGAATATGCGGTGTAGTTTGGTTTGTTTGTTTTTTCTCTTGTACTTGTACTCACCACGCATGCGTGTTTGGGTATAGTTTACACAGGAGTTCATTTGTGTCTTGTTTGTGCATTCATGTGGCGTTTGTGGGCTTTCATGTGTAAGCGTATCTATATCTGTGTGCATGCATGGTGCTTCATTTTGGCATCTATGGACCATACATGCATGACCAATCAGCTCACACTCACCTGCGGTTAAGTGGAAAGTATAACGTGTTCCAACCAACCCAACTATAAAGAAGAGAAGAGAAGAGAAGAGAAGAGAAGAGAAGAGAAGAGAAGAGAAGAGAAGAGGAAATGCCGGTTGATACCAGACTGCTCTCTTCCATTCCAACCAGAAAGGTGTACGGTTCATAGCAGAGGCTTTCATTTGGTCATTAGTCTCTATCAGCTCCCGTCTGTTAGTGTTAGTATGTGTCAGAGAGCTATCTTTCTCACTCTCCAAGGTTTGATGATGGAGAGGTAATTTCAGCTTTATGGCGGTGTGACTCTAATGATGAGGAAGGCCTAGCTGAGAGCATGCAAAGGCAGTGAGAAATGCTTTCTGTCTTTCCCCACGTGTATATACAAAAACACACATCTGAGCTTTTTATGTGTACATAGCAAGAGTGTACGTGTGGATACAAGCGGGAAAGGTTCCAACTTGTACTGCTGTCCCCATCACTGAATAGGCTTTTAATGGAGAGTAATGAGGAGCACTTTTGTGGCAGATGTGCCCTCCCTGCAACAGCGTTTTACCCCGAGACTGTAAAAACTGACCCGAGTGAGACATCAGCAGGCACCAGTCTCTCCTTGCTTGGTATGTGTTGCAGGAATTTGAATGGGCTGTTCACCAAGTTTGCTTCGTGCACCTCACTGCAACCAAGCTAGTAGGAGAAAGTATCATTTCAACATAGCACCTAGAGTCACATTAAATGACAAAAGCCCTAGCAGTGTTGGCCAGGCCCAAAATCTGTTACAGGGCCATCTTCTTCACTGGAGTGTGAAATTATTTTAGCTCTTTCCTCATTATAGGATTTTAAAATGCATTATAGTTAGGGCTTTTATGGTGTGCCGCAGCATTAATTCAATTTGCCCCATTCACGCTTTCTTATTATCACTCTCAGTTCAAGCTACAGGGGGAGGAAGCTGCTGAGCAGTGCTCCCCAGCCTTATCTTTAAAGGATATAAACTACACTACCCAGCTCAATCAGAGCCAGCCTGGACTGTTCCATCCATTCATCCATTTTTCCTCTGACTCCCCTCTCCCTCGTTCTGGATGCTTCTTTCTGTGGTGACCTCCATCTTTCGTTCCATCGTCTATCCCTCTCTCCATTTCCTTCTGAGTTGGTGATTGATGGGGGTGGTCCAAGGAGCACTTTCGATATCTTTCCATAGACACACTTGTGTAGGCAAACCAACAAACACACAGCCCGTGCACGAGCTCAGATGCTACACACACGAATACAAACGCAAAACCAGGGCCAGGCAGAAGCAACAGAGGCAGCCGCACAGGTTTAATGGGAAAACAAGCCACAGTGTATGGGTGAGACAGCATTAATCTATCACTGAAACCAGACCTGGACTGTGTTTGTTTAGCACACCATAGAAGGAGGCATTCCGGGAACACCCCATCACTATCTGTTATGTGCAAAAGTACAATAATGTATTGAGCACGGCAAATGTGTTCCTGTGGAAGTACAGCAGATTAGTATGGAGCAGCTGCGTGAAGCAGGACTTGAGCTCTGACAGTGTTCCTCCACTCTTAGCGCTCCACACTTGCATGAATGCACTTCGATTAAACACACACGGACACGTTTTGTCCATGTGTGTTTAGACAGAGATGCACAAAAAACATGCTACACACTATACTAGTCCACATGCATTAAACTGTAACTCAGCATGCGATTGCAGGCGGGCTTACTGGTAATGGGGGAAGAGGAAGAGAGGATAAAGTCCTCATTTAGATATCTAATCCAGTGAGCAGTCTGTCCTGTGTGGACCATCATCTCCCGTCATTAGCAGCAGGCCAGCAAGATTAAAAAAGATCAATGTTTATCACCCACTGTGTGCGAGGAAATCCAAGTCTTAAACCTCCCTATGTCATCACAATTAATCACAATATCTGCTATCACAGCTATGTTAACAACAGAAATGCATGATTATAGTAAATTTATAATCAACCTTAATGCCCCAAATCTGTGATAATGTTCACGCGCTCGCAGTGGATGAGCTCATACTAATATTATTAAAAGTAGTAACACTCCATCAGTCGGATTTAGTGTAAATATAGGGTGATCTTGCACTCAATCCAAATATTAAGACAAGCTGAGTGACTCATTTGTAACTTTGAACACACAATTATTCACAGGGCGGACTGAACATTTATGGTAAGATCCTCAATTTAGTGTTTGACAAACGCAGCCATTTCTCAGTTAGAGATATCCATCAAAACCAACTTATCGCACATTCACACAATTAATTATTGAAATTACTCGATTAAATGGCAGCTGCAGTGTCAGGGCAGAAAGGGCAGAAGTAATTATGAGTCGATAACTTGTGAAAAATGACATGCAAAACTGTGGACAGAGTCTAGGCAACAGAGTTCTTGCAGAATAAGAAAGTTGAAGGCAAAACTGAAAGGATCCCTTTCCCTGCCATTTTCTTTATTTAATTTTCAACAAAAGCGGTTTTAAGGGCTGCAGGAAACTTAATTCTAATTCTTGATCCTTAATGCGTGGCAGTGGTGCATGCTTCCCTGTTTCCACAGCAAAGCTGGCACTACTTACGACACCGTAACATCCCTATCCCATCCTTCTCAGCACATCATAAGACTGTGGAGACCATATGGTCTGATTAGTCGACAGAATTAAGCCCTACACTGTCGAGGCAGCGAGAAAGATAGATGAGGAGGAAAAAAAAAGCCTTGCACGTTCAGTGGTTCCGCTGAGAACAGACACAAATTCGTAGCTGGAACACACTTAGAGAAAAAAACGCATGCTCCACAAGCACATGCCTGAGCCAAGATTGGAACAGATAAAGCAGAAATGTCCAAGTACAGACAGGCGGAACATAACAGAAGCATACAATAGACAGATCAGGAAACAATCAGAACAAATACTGTCTTTTGTGTGTCACCCACAATCTTAAGATCCTTTGTCTGCATATCATTCTTCATCTCTGCTACTCTCTCAAACACTCATTTTAAACATCCATATAGCAATGTAGCATGTAGCTACTCTCGACTGCTCCCCCCTCGATGCCCATCAGCCCTGAGAGGCACTACATTATCTCCACATCTAAGACACCTGCTCCTGCAATCAGTTGGACGCTATCTCTCTCTCTCTCTCTGTTTTTCTGCAATGGATTAAATAACCGAACCATGAGATGGACATCATCCTCAAACACATCTTCTAATCTGGGCCTCAATTCCCTAGTCTTCTCTATAGTCTTTTTGATCGCCAGTGAGACGAAAATTTTGCAACCCTTTTTCTTCACTCTACCATCTCATTTTGGATGGCACTGATTTTCATCTTTTTAACAAAAGGATGTGAAAATTGGTGCCCTGCAATTACTACAATTTCTGCAATTTGCACGCTTTGCTCCAAAGCAAAGTTCACGGCATGTCAAAACATCTCACTAGGAAACTTGGCCAGCCATGTGATCTTTTGCACAGCATTAAGAAATCTCCTTGTTCACAGTTCACCCGGCAGAGATTTCAAAGTTGTCCATGTCCTGTGTGTTTTTCAGTGCCTTCTTGAGCCACCGAATGCAGGGCTGCAACCATTGTTATGCTCAGTTAATTGGACCTTTGGGTACAAAAGGTTGAAAAATTCAAGACCAAATAGATAAATAAGCACGAGCATTGAATTCCCACGACATATCCCAGCGCTAGCTCCAATTTTCCCTTGCTCATTCTAGCCTATAGACAGGCTTGTCTGAAAGGCTGATTCATTAGAGTGCTTCAGGACAGTTCTATCAGCCCTTCGACTCAATCACACACCTACCTCTCTGCGAGTTTGTAAACTATCAGCAACAGTCTGTCACAGCCTGTTCAGCGACATATAAATTGTTGTTTAAAGTGATGTTTTGTGACTGTGAGCAAAACTGCTCCTAGTTAATCAATACCACAAAATCAATTCAGCTCTCTGGGGAAATGTCACAGAGAGACTACCCAGCATGCAAAGGTGGGGCAAAAACAAAAGTTTTAGATGGATGGAGGAAGTGACGGATGAGGCAGCGAGCCAATGAGCTAAAGCATAACCAGTTCATTACAAATCATTCCGCATTTAGGGAAACAAGGCAAACACAATAGCAGATGATTAAATTATGTCAACAAAACCCCCAAACTCACACCTTTGTTTCCCGCTAAGCTGGTGTCAGAGCATCATGGATTAGATTTATTAAAACAAAAGCTTCTCCATTGGTGATAAGCTTCTTGTTCAATGTATGAGCTGTGCTCATTTATCACACAGGTAGACATCGGGCTGCACAGAGGAATACTGAGAATCTGTGCTATTGGAGGTCAGCGAGACATTTACCTGACAGCGCCTGCCTCTGTGCAATGTCTTGAGCTGACAATGTCTGTGGTAATGGGCATCAATAATGCAGACCCTTGGCCGAATAAAAACTCCCCGTCGCCATGACTATCCTCACAGCCCTGTGAGACAGCACATATGCTTGCACTCATCTCCTGCTGCACCACACACAACTTGTGTGATATACAGTATGAGTGTGGGCTGAATGCCTACGTTTCTGTAATTCCAAGATAGCCCACAGAATAACAGAAATAGTCCACATTTCTTGAGCTTTAATTATTTTTGGGGCTGACATTGAGTAAACGTCTTAACTTCCTTCCTTGACAGCTTGTTCTGGTACACGGGGTTTACCAGTCTGACCCCAGATCAGAGCAATGTGTGATCTTAAACATTAGTTAAAGGCCAGACGTGACAAAATCACATTAAACGCCAATTTCACAACTAAAAACTGCAGTTCTTAAAATGGTCACTTGGGGGCTGGTTCCAAGAACGATTCAATCCACATACAGTCCCATTTTAAATATGTTAGCAAGCTGATACAAAAATAATTATTTCAGTCTCCAAAGATAATTTTCTCTTAGTGAGACATTCATCCCAATTGTAAAGACAGTTATGCAGTCACCTCCACCCCAGCTGAACACTGACATTTTAAAGGAGCCAACAAAGGCAGAGTGGCTAAAGCTAAAGCTATCCAGAGCTCAGAGCCAACCACAAGACAGCAGCCTCAGTGTGAGTCTTAGGTATGAGCAGTGAAAAGATCAAAGCAATTACGAGGAAAATTATGGAGACGAGTGAAAAAGAGAAAAGGGCGGATGTCTTGTTATCTGGTGAAGTTCTAAACATACTAGGAGATGATGTAAGTAACTGACATTTGGTTTGTTATATAAATCTGTTGCACCTACTTTTGTTTGGTAAGGTAAAAAATGTCAAGGTGAGTGTACAGCAACTCATTCTTAGTTATTTATTTGTAACAGCGCTCTTTCTTATAGCTGAGTACTTTATTTTCAGTTGTTTCAGTCAGAGATCTACTTTACTGAGATCTGGGGGAAATAGTAAAGTTTTTACTATTTCTTTCATTGTGAAAAGAATATTTTGTGTTGATTTTTCTTTGTATATGCTGTAAATTACAACGCTTAAGAAAATAAACTCTAAACTGGCAAACACTCTTTATCGACAGGCCAAAAGAACTGGACAAGAAAATTGCAATCACTGCATCTCTAATAATTATAACCCTGTGATACTTCTGCCTTGTGACAGTGACTCTGACTGAGCAAGTGATTAGGAAAATGTGTGGACGGATTAAAAAAAGAAAATTTTAAATAAAAATAATAATAACTAGAATTCGCAACTCCAGGCGAAAGTGTTGGGATACTTGCTACTTGCAGACTCGGACTGTGGCTTGCTGTCGATGGGAGCAAAAAGTTGTCAATAAACAGCTTGTTTATGAAAACAGGTGTGCCTAATAAAGAGGCAGACATTCTGAAATTGAATTGTATTTCTGTTAATCATATTGTACGTTCATCAAGAGAAAGACAAAGAGAGCATGGTGAAAAAAGTGTGCCAAGCTGTAGTTGAACTCACAACCTTCAGCTTCCAAAAGGTTAAGGAACACGTATTAACCCACTAACTCAAACAGCAACACAACAAAGCTCAAAGCTTGCATATCCCACATGAGTTAGTGTGTCACAGCAGGCTCCAGCCACACTATGGTGAGACACAGGTCAAACAGTCCACCGACGATATTCAAATCAGTGTGGCGTGACACGAGAAAAGTAGCCCTTTTCTCTCGGTATAATGAAACAGCTTGTTGCTGTACAGTGAACATAAGTGTACCTAACAAAGTGGCACAGTGTCCTTTTACAGTAGTATCATTCCATACAGCTCTGCTTGATCATGAAGAGTGCCCCATGGTGTACTTGAACTCAGAACCTTGAGAATACAAAGGAGGAAGAAGTGAGCAGTAATACTACTACGCTACCGAAGCAGCGGCAGGCGCGGCCAGTCTCTCCATTCAAAGTCAATGTCACTCACAGAAAAAGTGGAATACTTCAGAAACTGTACAAAACTTAAAAAATCTGAATAGAAGCAGCGGACGAACGAGCCAGTCATTCTGAGGTATGAACAGCGTCTCTACGACAAACGGTGTGAGACTAGTTAGCAGAGGAATAATATTAATACTACTAATAATAAAAAATTCAGGCATTTGCTTCCGCTTATCCTTTTTCAGGGTTGTGTGTGGAGCCCATCCCAGCTGTCTTTGGGCGAAAGGCGGGTACACCCTGGACAGGTCGCCAGTGTATCACAGGGCTTACACATAGACAGAGACAACCATTCGCACTCACATTCACAACTATGGGCAATTTAGAGTTTCTAATTAACCTATCCCCACTAAGTGCATGTCTTTGGACTGTGGGAGGAAGCCAGAGTACCCAGGAAGAACCCACGCAAACACAGAACATGCAAACTCCACACAGAAAGACCCTGGCCTGATGGTGGAATTGAACTCAGGACCTTCTTGCTATGAGGCAACAGTGGGGATCATCGTGCTGCCCCAAAAAAGGAATTCACAGACCAGTAAGTGATCTCACTGTGGCAGTCAATAATTGTCAAGATTCAAAGCTAGTTACAGCTAGTTCTGAGCTAGTTACATTTACTCAAGGGGAAACGCTGTTCCAAGACAAAACCTGCGATTTCAGCAATGCCCAATTTAAAAAAGACAAATATAAATCCTGAACATTTCAGTCAGTAATAGCACAGCAAAAAATGGTAATTGTGGCTAAAGAAGGGCACTGACTGACTGTTTATATGGAAAAAATGTGGTGCATATTATTTATTAATATTATTAATGTTTATAAATAATATTTATTAAGTCTTATACCGTTTACTCCTTTAAGTACCTCTTTCTAATATCCAATGTTGTAGGAGAAAATTGTGGATGCAGCCATTTTTAAGTATTTTTTTCCATTTGTTTTTCATTTGAGAGAAAATCCATTGAAACTTGAATGTTATGTCAGCAGATACTTGAGTAGGAGCCATACCATTTGGCCACAGATCCCATCAGCAGAGAGTAACTGGTTTCATTTGTAGTTGTCACGCTGGTTGCTTTGAGTTCTCTCCAACAAGAGTCAGTGTTACTATATTAATCATGACAGTTATGTTCCCCTCACTTTAAACAAAGCAGCTTAGGTGACCCAAACCAAATCACCGGTTTTCAAACAATCCTTAACAGAAAACCGCATTAAAAACAAATAATGAATACATTGGATAGAGGATCTTGTTTTTCTGTATCGAAAATCTCTGACAACCCCGCAAAAAGATTTTATCCAAAAGAAAACTCTAACAAACTAACTGGCAGGAGAAAAGAAAGGCATGTTTTGTCCTGCATGTCGGTGCTTCTATAACAATTAGGCGAACGTGCCGACTGACAGAATTGTTTTAACCAGTTTTATTAGTTAGAAAAATTCACCATGAGAGCATTTTTTAAAATAAAATCATTAGAAACAACTAGAAAAGGCATAGATTTCCATTCCTCCAAGCTTCCATCCTGAGCCAGGAAAAACACTGTGCTCCTGTGATGCTTGTATTGGATGCACCAGTCGTTTTACTGTTTCATATGGAGGGCTTTGTGTGGAACTTTTCTGCCCTCATCCTACCCACTGTAAAAATGATCCCACTTAGTCCCACATATAATTTTCTGTTAAAGATAGCACTGCTATAGGATCAGCAGTAGGATCAGTATCTGCAGATAACCAGCTTAAGGTGTAGAACTTTGTTCTGAGAGAGAAAAAGTTCAACCGAACATCTTTGCTTTCTCTCTTCATGCCATTCCAAAGGGCAGGTCATACTTTTGTCCTCATCTTCCTTCCATTTGCCCCCAACAATCTTCAGACAAATACGAGCACACGTTGCCCTTTTCGCAGCTGCACAGCGCTATATTTTTTTCCCACCCCCCTGTGCCCTGTAGCCATCCATTCGGCACTACAGACTAGAGTACATGCACACCTCATTCCCCTACTGCCACCCCAACAGTTTCTCACTTCTGCCCTCTAACCATCTGACAATTATTTTTCACCAAGCTGACCTCTCATCAGCAGTATACAACTCCCTGTCTCTCATCTGGCTGCCCTCTACTTATTTTCAGTGAAGCTTAAAGGGGTGCGGAAAGCAACAATCTCACACATTGGCATGTATTTACACACTTCTTCCATCTTTTTCTGCCTCCATGCTTCTCTGTTTCTTTTTTATTTCCTGTTAGGTTTTCACACCTTTGCCTCACTTAACTTTCGTGATCTTAAAGCCATGCGGTGTAACCATGCCCTCAGCATTTAAGTTTGTCCTGACCTTTCTGTGTCCCTGAAAGCAATGTCTTGTATCCACATTAAATATCTCTTCAAGATGTGCACTAGAGCTCCTTTCCTTCTTCTCTCTGCTCTTGTTCTTACTACTTAATCCCATCTTTTTAAAAAAGTGGCACCCACACCCTCTTCCTTTCTGGTGTCAGATACATGAGAGGACTGTAGAGAAGAGAGGACGGCGGGGATGTTGCTTAGACACATACATTTGATATCTGAGAGACCACAGAGCAGAAATATAATGCTGCAGGCATGTTATGGCTCCAAAGCATTTGTCAGAAGCAATGAATCTGAGAATCTTTGCCATGGGGAATCTGGATACCGAAAAGCCAATTGCAAGATTTAACATGAAACAGACTGGTACACAAACAAATTTACAGAATCAGATGTGTAGATGAAAAATAATCCCCGTTTATACGCACATGCAACCATATGCACATGCTCACGATCGCCTTGAAAATCAAGCATAATCACTAGAGGCAATATTTTTAACGAAATTTAATAAATGCAGACAGCTTTTTGTGAAATTGTTTTCTACTTACACAAACAGCCCCTCAGTCACAAATTACAAACAAAAATGAGATCTCTTCTCAATTCATTTCACATCACAAGGGGAATATGCAAATATAGCTGGGGGGTGGGGGCAAGTAGGAAAAGGGGAAATTGGATTAAAGACAGCATGAGGCAAGATGCTGACTATGAGACTGAGACAGGAAGAAAGACGAGGGTGGAGGAGAGAAAAAGAAAGAGTGCAGGAGACAGTTCTCTTACAAAACGGGCTGAGAAGAGGTGATTACCACAAACTGAATGCCACCCTTCCCACAGATACCCAAAGGAGCGGGAGAAACCACTTCAATATTCCCCATTCCAACTCACAAAGGAATGCACCACTTGCTCGATACTCCTCCTAACCCGTCAAATACCATTAACAGATTCCCACTCAGGTGCAAAGAAAGGGATTCTTCGGATGGGACAACCAAAAGAAAAAATTCTCCACCGCAAATCTAAAGTGACGTCCTCTGTGGGCCAGCAAAAATCCTTTACAAGTGAAGCTGTAGAGGTCCCTCACTCCCTCTTCACAAAACAACACCACACAACCATTTTCTGTGAGTCATGAGTCATGGCCTACTTCCATTGCTTTTACTTTTTTTCTTATGCTGCTGGTTTGATACATAGAGGCTATGTCAGAAAAATATCATTGTTTTCTCTGGGGATTTCTGCTCTACTGAATATAGTTTAGAAGGTAAATATTTCTCCAACATTAGCAGGGGATCTAGTCAAGGAGAAAGCAAGGATGCTTTGATTGGCCCCCGAGAAAGAACAAACTTCTTAAATAAACACAGCGATGCTACTGTGTGCTAAATGTGATGCAACACAGCTGAAGGACTAGTGTCAAAGCTTGTCCTGAAATCCTGACTGTGTGCCTTCAGTAAGGCCCGAATTTGATCCTATTTTGATCTATGTGCATACACTCTCCATACATAACGCTGATGATGAGATGCACAAAATGCTTTGCTTGCAGAGTTAAATAAAGTTTGGAGCAAAGTATAATTAAATGAGAAGAGATTATGCAAAAAAATGTTTTCTGATTGTTTACTTTTACAAAACAGAAAGTAATTCCTAACTTTGCGGGTGCAATTAAAAAAGTAAGTGGTGTAATGAACCACGGCGCTACGATGGTGGTACGTAATACGAGGACATTTCTTCAGAAATCAGCAAGAGTAATAAACAAGTCCCAACTTGTTAAAAATGGAAGCAGTCAGACACGACAGTATGTTGGATGATTACATTAACTTTTGTTGCAGAAAATACCAATCACAGCGATGACTAATTATATGAGATGGGATCACAGCACTACATATCAGTAGGGTAATTTCAATCGAGTTCATGAGACTCAACAACATTCCAGTTATGATCAATGGCTTTCCACCCGAAAAGATGTTGGTACTTTGTTAAGGTGGCACAATGTGCCGTACTGTGTGGCAAAGCCAGAACAACAAAGCTATGTAGATTTGCTGCTGGTGTGAGAAAGAAAGAGCAGTGAATGATTTACCTTACAGTAACTCGTGCATATAAACGAACAGATAAACGAGTAAGTATATAAGTTAAACCTTAGCACTTCCCTGGGTTTCCTGGAGTTGAGATCACGAGTATCTGTAATTGACTCTGATTAATTGTCATCTGCACTACAAGTTATTAGACTTCAAAAAAACTGACAAAAAACCCTGTCATCATATTCTTGAATGACAAACAGCAGCTCTGAATTATATCCTGAAGTTAAAAAAAAGTACAGGATAATCTCAAATTAAAACAATATTCAACATTAATCCAAGTAAAACATTTTCCCATCACTGCAAAAACTCAAGCAGAATGCTTAGTGTTCAAACATTTCATGTCGTAGACTCATGGATGGAGCAAAGGCTGAGTTTTTGGTAAGCGTATGCTCTTCTGGGTAAATATGTACGTGAGGATGGACCCCTGCTGAGAGTAATCAAGAAACACTGTTCCCCTAATCTGCAGTGTGCCAGAATAATTTATCCGAGATGCATTTTCATTATCATTTCATAAAATGAAAAGGATCTCCATCCAGAGGAGCGCTATAGTCCAGGTTAAAAAACAAACAAACAAATGAATCACTGCAAGTATGCCTTACAACACATAGACTATCATGCGATCTGTGTACTGGTCATACATAGAGTACACAGAGTTTTTGCTTGCTCTTTGAAAATGCTATGAAGGAAGAACAATTACAAAAACCCGGGAGATTTCTTTGCTTTGACATCTGGGAAGGTGGAACTGTTACTGAAGGTAATACACGAGTATAAGGCGGTCATGCTGGTGTAAGAACACAGATAGGGTGTTGTTCCAAAGAAAATGCAGTGACGTATTAGATCAGTACCGAAAAATCCTCCATTGGCAAAGGAAAGCCGTGACATTGAGAAAGGAATACCTGCACAAGAAGGATGAAATCACAAAAGGTATCTGAGCCTAGCTTTAATGTTCTGGTTTATTTTTTATGACTGATAAGACCCAGTCAGGAAGCAATAGGTGTCCTTATTTCCAGTAGTCTGTGTCTGCCCATCCAGACTAAAACAAAATCCCAGCACCATCAAAGTAAAACAGCAGCATTTTACACATTTTACAACAAAAAGGCCGTGGTATTGATGTAACCAGAGTGTCAAACTAGACTTTTTATCTCCTTTTTCAACAGCACTAATAACAGCTCTTCTGATGACTCTAATCATAAGGCAGTACCCACAGCAAATCCATTAACATAAGAAAGCCTTACACCAGTGTGATTAGCATTTCATGGCCACATTAACTAGTTAATGGACACATTCACTACACTTTTAGAAAATCTGCATTCCCCAGCTAATTATAGTGAGTACTTATTGTCCCACATGGACTTTAACCTGTGTGTTCTTGGAATCATCCACCAAAGCGTGCATTAAGCTTTAAAAACAGTAAATAAATCACACATTTAATCTGCGAGCAATGGCTTATGGTAGCAATGGGAATAGAGGTAGTGGTTAAGAAAACAAGACGGCAACATCAGTAGTGTTGTTCAAAAGGAACAGAGACTTGATTTTTTCATGAGTACTGTTACAGCCATATACGGGAACTGAGGCCATGCACAAACTTACAACAAGAGAGTGGAATCCCACATTGTTGCAGCAGCAATGAGCAACCTGCATCATAACAAAAGTAATGCAGAACTTTATCTTTGTACAGTTTCTTAAGATGCATTTTCAAGCTCTAGGATTTATGTCCATGGCCTTGTTTTTCCCATGCTGTTGATTATTTTTCCACATCACGGACATTTTCTTTCTTTTTTTTAAGGTGAGCGTTAAATGTTCCTTCCCGGAATGCTGTTTGATCTGTTTATTAGACTGCTGTCTGACAGCTTTCTATTTGACATTCAGCAGGTGACCATCAGCACCACGGATGGCTCAGTGCCACAGAGAGTTCAATAAGTAAAATAACTCAAGATGACACAACGCATGGGGCCTCATTAAAAATGTTGTTTTTGTACCTGAGGTCAATCTTCATGTGACTATCCAGCCTCATGATTGCACACAAATATATACAAAGTGAGAAACACAATTTAGAAAACATCTCACTCCTCCTTTCTCTAATGTCTCCAAGAGCTCTCTCCTTTAACTTTGAGACACAGCACTAATTTGCTGCAGTACCAAAGCAGATCCTAATGCAAAACCACACGGGAGATTAGGTGAAACCTCTAAAAATAAAAAATGGACTCATTCTATCAGAGATATGTGTATGCAAGGATTGGGAGTGAGACGAGCAGAAGAAAGGCCTGTCCTCCCAGACTGCCGTCAGGATTCTGTCTGGCAAGCTGTAGTCACAGGATAAAGGACATGCCATGCCTTTGATCAGGAGAGGAGAGTTTTGCAGGTGAGAGAGGTAAAATGGAGGAAGATCTGAATATCTGTCAGACTAGAGCGGCTGAATTCTGTTACGCATCAGGTTTCTGACTGTTTTTGCTTGTTCTGGGGGAATAAAAGAAAAAAAAAACTGCAGACACCCTTTACAAGAATGTGTCCCAATCAGCCATGCAATTACCATCTAGAACATGCTGTGCAATGAAGCAGCAGCAGGCAATTCAAATGAAAACAGTGCAAACTGTTTCCTGCTCACTGTGCAGCTCAATTACAAAGCAAATCAATTTGATCCCCTTATTTTATTTTATCTTTTTTTACTTGTTTTAAAGCTCAACGGTAAACTTTTGGAGCAGCAAAACAGAACTGAAATATCTGATGCACACACGACTTTCACCTTCCCTCCAATATTTGAAAGGTTTCCTGACTGTGGCAGAGCTACTTCAAATCCCTGGGACTAGAGAGTGAATGAGAGGAGGATTAGAGGGGTAATGTGAGTAGATGAGAGAGGGAGGGTCGCTGTGATTTGCCACTCTGCAAGGATTAGCTCGGAAAACATCTTCACAGTCACAAACTATGTCAATCAAGGATGTGATTCAGTCAGTTAAAAAAAATAAAATGAAATAAATCTTTAACCTAAAAAAAATACTCTTCTTCTCATTGCCACAAGTGTGCCCCATATCGCTCAACATTATTTAAATATCTTATCCATATCAAAATAACTGGAAGAGCCGTCTAACAATGTCTCCACTGAGTGTGTCACTAATATGGAATATGGAAGTATAGATGCTATTGTGGCACACCTGTGGAATAAGCCTATAGGCTGCAGCTACACCTATTGCCCTGAATGAATGCACTCCAGATGTCAGGCCTATTCAGGGGGCTCCTCTGATGAGGGGTGAGCGGGTCCAGATGGCGGCACAGTTTTGCCATGTGCTTGTAATGTGCAAGCATTCCGTTTAAATAGGACATCATCACCACAATGGAAATAATTACAGTCAAGAGAAAGGGGGGTGGGGAAGAAACATGGCCTAAGTTTAGTGCCGATTAACAGAAGAATAATTAACGCACCTCTTTTATCTTGAATCTTTACAGTGAGCTCCACGAACGGCTCTGCCTCCCTATCCAGCCTCTTCGTTATTGTGATATCTCCGGTGTCGCGGCCCACGCTGACCGGAGAGCTCTCTGACTCCGGGTAAATCAACTCGTAGCTGGCTGATTGAAATCTGGTGGGACTCAGGCTCGTTATGACCGAACCGATGCTGGCGTCTTCAGACACGTTAAGAGAAACCACGGTGCCAGGGTCAAGTAATGCCCTCGGCGAACGCCCTGCCCTCGCTGACCCCGCTAATTCAGCAGGACGCGTCGCCCACCGCTGTGGAGCGACAGTAACCAACACTGCCTTACTGGTCAGAGGGGGCCATCCGTGGTCTCTGGCATAAACGCAGAATTTGACTTTAGAAGGGAGCCCCAGGATTGAGTCGACCAGTAAAACTTCGCCTGTTTTCGGGACAACATAGAAACTGCCATTTTGGGGGACAGAGATATACGTCAACTCTGCGTTTTTTCCGCTGTCTGCGTCGACAGCCTCCAGCCTGTAAACTACACTACGGAGGGCAGTGGTGTCATGTAAACTTATGTGAATGTTGTCTGCACTGCGAAAAGTCGGTTCGTGATCGTTGGTATCCAAAACGTCCACTTTTACCGACGCAACATCGAAGACGATAGACCCAGGTGCGCAGGTCTGGCAGCACAGACCTAAGCTCAGCAGGTATTCTGAGCGAGTCTCTCTGTCTAAAACCCTGGAAGTTCTGAGCAATACATTTCCCCGCTTGTGGTGGGCGAAGGCTCGGAAAGCTTCACTGCCGTTTCCATACAGTTTGAAGTGCATTCCGGAGACCGGGCACCATTTTTGCGCGGTGATGCGCCTCACCGGAATAATCAGTCCGTTTACTTTAGAACACGGCGGTGAGTTCTCAAAAACATGCCCGTGGAAGAAAGGCAGTCGCTCCTGTGCTTCATATCCAGCAGCTGGCGTCAGAAGGCAGCATAACAAAACACCCCAAATCATGTTGGTGGCAAGTTATGTACCCCCGAGTGTCTCAGAGGGGTTGGTAGGAAACCCTTAAAAAAGAAAGGAAACACACTTGTGAAACATTTCCTTCATAGCCATCCACGGTGCGGTCCTTCCAGGAGAGCCCTCTGAACTTTAAGCTGTTTCATCCTGGGAGATCCGCCTTTCGGCTCCATGTAACACGGCAGCGTGCAGGCAGCCCACAGCGCTGCAGGCAGTTTGTTGTGTTCGCACCCAGCGTTCAGCACTAGAGCACCGGACAGCGCCAAGCGCGGGGGCGTGGCGGCGCACGGGGACGGAGCTCCTCGGTGCACCCCACCCTGTGTGATGGTCAGGAGGGTCTCTGCCTCAAACCTCTGCACGGCGGCTCAGCGTGAGCACGCGCAGCCGTCCGAGTGGTATGCCACATAAATCCGCTCTCTCGACTGAGGGATAATCACTCGTGCTTCCTGTCCAGAGAAAGTCGAGAGAAAGCAGATCCACCATTTCCCTAGACGCTCTACCCGGAATAAATAAACAGCGGTCTTCAAACACGGCAGTTAGAGGTGCCTTGCTCGAGAACACTGGCGCACAAGTTGCGAGGAATTATCCATGCAGCACTCCCATGTGTTCAGTCCGTTCACAAGTCTTCTCTGAACTTTAGGTTACTCTTCCTATCAGGCATTACATTTCTGAGCTGCTCGCACTCATGGCGCAGAGACAAAATAAACTGAAAATGCACCAATATGAATGCAAATCCGAGGATCTGGGTTGTTAAACTGTGTAAACATGACTGCTTTAAGACGGGCTATGCTGAGTAGCGTCTTTGCCTCTAGCGTTATGGCGTTATGCACACCAGAGTTCAAATTAAGACTGTCACCCTGATTGCTCTTCCTTTCCCTCCCCACTCTGCTGGTGTGCCACGCACCCACATCGCTCTAAACCTAATCTGTAGGGGTCTACTGCTAATTCCCACAACTCCCCTCACCTCTCTGTAAGTGGCGAGTCAGAAGAGTAAACACTGTATGGACCGAGAGAGCTTTGAGTTGTCGGAAAGATAAGGAAATAATGGGCTAGAGAGCACGCTCTGTTGAGCTTGTCTCCCATGTCATGTCAGCCTTTTACCTTGAAATGCACACAGATCAATATTCATATGCCTTGGGGGGTGTGATGTTACGCTGGGTATGTAATTCAATGCCATGCATTGCTTCTATGCTCATGCTCATGCCAGAATATGTATTCAGTTTGAAAATTCATCAAAGCTCCTGCTGAAAGATTCTTATCAATTCAAAACCACAATCCATCATAGCAATTTTAGCCAAATCCACTCTACAGTAAACTGTTCTTTTCAGGCAATAACTCTGGTAACTGGCAGCGAGCCTCCAGACAATCCTGAATCACAGCCTGCAGCTGGAGCACAAAGCTCATATTGGTTGGTTGTTGTATTCCTTTATGTGGCACCAGCTCTAGGCTCTAGGCTGTGTCACCAGGACACGTGAGCCATCCCACACTCTCGCTGGTGTTTTTACAATCTCTGACCACAGGAGGGAAAGGCATATCAAAACGTGTCCACCAAAATAACCCCAGAGCATACTATGACAGGGAGCCCATTGATGGGAAATGACCTCATGCAATATTATCAGTGTTTCCATTGAAGGTGAAATTGTGATATCTGAAACAGACACTGTCAGGGAGGACTCTGTGCGCTCTGTTGTGCTCGGCAACTTTTCTTTGAACTTCCTAAGTGCTTCATGAATGCAAATCAAATCCTGTCTTTTATCATGTTGTCTCACATGGTGAAATTCACTGTGACTGCCAGCATGGGAGATAGTGTAGCAGAGGCTAATTCAATCACGGGGGCCAGGCCAGAGTGTGAGGGATAGTTTACTTGAGGGTTGCAGCAGTTATCTACAGAGATGAAACGCCAACATACAACACATCAAAACAACAAAGCTGTAATGAATTTAAAAAAATAAAAATAATTAAACTGTCTCATTATCCCTCTACTCTAACAGATAACTCAGAGCTGCAGGGTATTTCAAAAAAAAAGAAAGAAAGAAAAAACTCATGCTGAAGAAAGCAGCAAGTGAACATTAGAAAGCTTCATGCTTACTTAATGAATAATTGACCGAATCTATTCCCATCACTCAAATAGAGGCAGACATAGCTTTTGAAGGCAAAGGTTGCAGCCTAGCATTTCAAATATTCTACCTTTTACTCCTCAGAGACAAATGAAGGATAGGACTGAAGGAAAGGCATATGTTCTATAAGTTGATGTCAATGTCTGTCATTCTTCCGGAAAAAATGGGCTCAAAACATCCTGAAAAGATGAAAGTTAGTGTTAAGCGGATTTAGTACAAACATCAGTTAACAGGCAGTTAGGGCCAAACACAAAAGAGAGTAGGCTGATGTTTTTAAAAACGAGCCATTCAGCAAAAGTCGATGAAATAATTGCCTTAAATAGGCAGGTTTATTAAGGAATGGCAGGACAATTACAATGGATGACTAAGCATTCAGCTCTCAGGTTACTAATCGCTAGTGAATGTTTATGGGGAACATTTATGTAAACTCTGCCCCCACAAGTTTTCCTGGAAAAGCTGCAAAGAGCCTTTTCTGGAAACACAATGATGCCCGACAGGAGCAGCATGGTGTGCTCTGTAGCACTGTTCATTTAAGTGTTCCTGTGTATATGGTACCCTAAGGACATTTTCCCTCATCACAACCTGAAGGCAAAAAGCAGTTAAAAGAGCTGGATAAATATAAAAACATTTCCCTCATGTGTTAGGTGCGGCTAATTAGATATGATCTGTGATCCCCTTGAGGCCTCTACCTCTTAGTGTAGGATTTAAGCTCTCCTGTAGAAACCAGAACTGTTTATTAACACAGATATTAATTATGGGGCAACGTGAGCGATCAAGTTCAGATGGTATCTTCAGCAATAATAATACTGGTGGTTTTGAAAATGTCAAATTAAAAAAAAATATTTAAAAAACAACCAAACTATCTCGTTACTGACTGTCTATTCTGAGCCTTTTAACTCAGAACAGTATACCCCCTAAAAGCTGACGTTCGTTCACAGGATGATTGAATAAGTTTAATAAAATGAGTACAACAGCAGCCACTTTGGAGGAAAAAGCCCCAAATAATCTATTGATTAATGCATGGCTTGTTGTTTTGGTAGAAAAAGGAGGAAAAAAACGAGTCACTTCAGGGCCACATCATGTCTGGGGAGACATTTTATTATATCTACATTCTGATTAGTGGGGCCTAGGGCTTTCTCGGTGATTAGCGCACTAAGAAATAATCACTGAGTTGAACAGTATCTCCTTGTAGCCCGGAACAATCACGACTTTTTATTAGCACATTAAAAGATTTCTCACATCACGAAAAGACACAGGAGATAGTGACTGCAAAATAAAAGAAAAAAGAAAATGAGCACTGCTCAATAGTCCCTCTCACTCTGCCGGACTAAAAGGTGAAATTTTTAAGAGGCAGTGGTGATGTTCTCTTTGAAATGCAGTTTGGAGAGTGAGAACATTACCTCAGATGCGCACTGAAGCTCCACAGTTCTTTTTCTCAGTTAATTATCCCAGCAGGCCCCCGACATTAGGCAGGTTTCCATTACTCGACCAGTTCAAGGTAATGAACTGATGGTGTACATTCAATAATGTGCTATTTATGAAGCTGAGAGGATTATGAGCGACCCATTGGGGAAAATATGAAAATACTGCAGGCTGCACGAGGAGAGGAGACTAATAACTTCGTCAGACACGGTGGTCCTGTAGCATCTTCTATTTGATTTACAAATGAGCCCAAAACCAAAAGCTTGCCACCCCCTCATTATCTATGGTCGGACTAGAGGGTCCAGCCCTCTAATCTTCCACCTCGAACTCCGTGAAAACAGAAAAGACGAGCTGTATTTTCTCTGGTGCTTTAAATCACGAGCTCTATTGTTTCTTTCTTTTTAATTTTTTTTTCCGTGTAACAATGTTAAGTGGGGTCTTAATAAGAGTGGCTCTAAATGGACATTGTACCCATACATCACACGATATTACCTTCCAAAACAGGCCCCTTACCCAGGCAGAGGCCCTGCGGTTCATCATCCCTGTTGTCCAGGGGGAAGAAACGTTATAAAGTTAGTTTAGGAGCTGTTTTCCAGCAGGAACTATCATTTAATAAATAATGAGAGAGACTTTCTGCAGCTGCTAGAACATAAATTTCAGCACTGTTTTACAACATGCAGGCTAAAAAACAAAACCCTGGCTGCAATGAATATGTACAGGTTTTTACATTCTATATGTGTGTTAGCTTCAAGTTGACTGTCTATCTAAATGGCTAGTGTGAGTATGTTTCCACTCGTGAGTAGCTGAAAAGCACAGTTTGACATTTTTGGTTTTTGTTAACATTAAAATAAATCCGTATGCTAGCATACCCAGGTACGAATATGGATGCTTTTCGTCTTGGATGCCGTAAATCGTCCTTTTCTTTGTTGTTTGTTCTATATCCCTCCAACTATCCATCTTTTCAGCCTTCTGCACATCTTCAATGAGGCAGTAATGTCAACTGACATCCCCCATTACTGTTCATTTCGAAGCTACAGTTTGCTCAGTCACAGTGAAGGGCCTAAGGCGCCCCCATCTGTGTTTTTAGAGTGCTGCAATGTGGTCAACAGTCCTGCACTCAACGACTGTAAGCAAAGCAAGTGTAAAATTAGTAAGAAAAATCCTGACAGACACTTCAAAAGTTCAAACTGAGCTGAGGGGTAAGAAACTACATATCACCACTATAAACTGTACAAATTAAAAAAAAAACCACTGACTGGATTAGAATCTAAACTAAAGTAAGATCCTGAGGAGATATACTTGTAATAAAATGAAACCCGTTAAAAAGTGGAGAAAGCAATGAAGCAACAAACTTCAAAATGCTTGGGGAAATAGCTGACACCACTTACACATGAGCTGCATGTACACAGCAGCTAATTTAAGTTGTTCGATAAATTGCCGTCCTTTACGATATTAAAATATTTTTTCTGGCACAAAACAATCAAGTCATTTAACAGTAAAAAGCCAGTTTAATTGCAGAATATATTGACAGTACAGTACAGCAATAAAAAAAACTGCCATAATGCTTCTATTTTTACATGACTTACACAGCTGCTGCTCAGCTCATCAAGCAGAACAGCAACAGGGCACAGTACAGTAACAATGACACGACATACAGACAGGCTCACAGAGCACTGCACCCGTCGTTCTCCATGGGCTAGGGATGTGTTAATTAAGAAATGTACAATGTAATAATAAACATAAACCAAGAACCGAGACACAGAGCATTCGATGACTGGGTTTAAAAGGGACTGGGCTGAAACTGGTTGTCACACAGGGAGAAGAAAGCACAGCCACCAAAACAAAACAAAAATAAAAACCAAAAAATATGGATTACTTTGCATGTATGCACTTCATACATAACGTTAAATGACTTGACATTGTCCATGATCTCTCATTACTCTGTCTGGCCTTCATTTACCACATTATATCCTCTTTATTACTTGTGCCTTATTTCACGTATTACATGAGCGCCAGTGTATTTCAATACAGAGCTTCAATTTATCCTCCCTCGCTACCGAAGGATCCTAGGAGCAGACCTGTCGTCTGTTACTGTCTTGCGGAGCTTCACCCCCCGGCGTATAGATACCAGCATATCTACGTCCTCCTGGCTGACAGAGGACGCCCCCTGAGGCGCAAACTGAGCGGGATCCCCTGACAGTGAGCTAGGGAAGGGGAACTGACCCTCACCGAGGGCGTGGGCGCTGGCTGCCAGCTCTCCTATCTTCTCCACCAGGCTGTGGCGGTTGGCAGCGAGCATAGGGTCCTCTTCAACACTTTGAACAGCCATGCCGAGGGCCTGCTGTTCGTAAACAGTCCTGTCCGCCCCTCTTCCACAGCCCCAAGATGTGTCAGGGAGGCTCATCTGCTTTGGAGGAGCCCTCATATTGTCACTAGCAGATAGGTCATCGCCATACAGAAACTCCTCACTGCCTGCAGAGTGATGAGACGGGCTAGTGTAACCCGGGGAGTTTGGCACTGTTGGGGTTTTCACTGGCACGATGGGAGGCCGGATGGGAATGGGGCCAGATGTAGATGGCGTGCGTCTCACGCCAGTCTTGGAGGATGGCGTCCGGCGTATAGTGGCTGTCCCTGAAGCAATAGCTCCAGCGCCGCTTCCTCCAGCGCCATTTGGAGTTCCCTGAACAGTCTTACCTGCAGGCAGACCCGCTGTACTTGCAGGTCTCTTAGTTTGGATCATGCGGCGGTAGCTCTGTGCAATGTTACTATGGCGAGGGATGGTGGAGGATTTGTCAAAGTCCACCTGCCCTTCACTGTCAGCATCTCCATTAAGAGAGTAGCACTCATAATCAGAACCTAGAAATCACAGCAAGTCATGAGAATCCATTTTTTTCCCCACACTGAATATTCAATAGTTCATAGAGCAGTTGTTTTAAAGGGTTAATTAGCAGGTGCTTCATTAAGTAACAATTCACAGTAATCAAACTGGAGTTTAAGGCAACGCGTACTGCACTATTCAAATCACACACGTGCAATGATTGAAACACAACAGTTAAATTCATGAATAGTGTGCTGTATGTGGATATCGTGTGTTTAATCAGGCAGGAGTGTGTGGCTCTTCAGGGATGACTGTTACCTTGACTGGGTATGGTGTCCTCGGAGCAGGAGGGGGTGTTGGTCTGGGTGCTATAGCCACTGGAGTACTGCAGAGAGTCTCTGCTGCTCTTTTGCTGCTCCATGCTCAAGCCCCTGGTTAGAACCATGGCTAGAGTACTGGCTGCTGGAGAGAGGGGCTCGCCATGCTTAAGCACACATATACAGAGATACAAACAGGCAGGAAATACATAAAGATTAGGACACATTTACATTTTCATCACACTGCAATCCCTACAGCACACAAATTGATATACTGGCATTTATTTTTTCACTCCCTAAGGACTTTTTTACCTTGGCTGCAATGGTTCCTGGGCCACTTCTCACTCTGTGTGGCTCATCAGCTTGCATTCCAGAATACCCCTGTGGACTGGGCGGAGCCTCCAGTTCTCTCATCTTATCCACAGACTCCCTCCTACGCTGTGGGGTGCTGGCCAACGACGGTTCGCAGGAACTCGATTTGGCCCAGTCCTGCAACAGCAGACTGAATAATGAGACCGTCTTCCAACTGTGCATCTCCAGTGTTTCACTGGAAGTTGTGCAGTTAAACACGGAAGCTGTTGATTTGGCTTATAAACTGGTTAGATGCATGGTAGATATGAATAGAACACAGCAGGGCGTGCAGTTTAGCTCATCTTTTTTGTGGAAACATTGGAAAACTGAGCTTGATGAGCAACAGCAAAACAATGATTGTGAGGTTATTCTACGGAATGCGAAATCTGTGAAGGCAACAAAACACAAGAAGCAAAGAAGCAACAACGTCTCAAAAGAAAGAACCCAAAGCAAAATTTGCAAATGAAAACAAACCTTCCAGCTAGGAACCTTTGATGTGGGTGAGGGAGTGTTGGATCCAGGGGAGTGGTTAAATGTGGGGGACGCAGGAAGTATGACAGATAGAGGCCTGATGGTGCCAGTGTGTGAGAAAGCAGGGCGGAAGGTGCCGAAGGATGAGCATGAGCCAAACTGCGGAATGGACAGACAGGTCTGAGTAAGAGTGCTCAACATCGGCGAGTAGTCCACGTTATACCTTACAGCGGCTGTCATTAAAGGCCCACGGGGCTCTTTAAGCTATAGATAAAAATGATTGAAATGCACAGCACATCAGCATGCAAGTGCATACATCTGCTAGTTTGTGTGTGTGTGTGTGTGTGTGTGTGTGTGTGTGTGCACACGTCCAGCAAAGCAAGTACGCTGGTAAGAGATGCATGCAGTACTAACCGCTGTAGGAGAGTTGCACTCACTGACAGACTGGCAGGTTTCTGAAGCCTCAGAGGAGGCTGAGCTTGTTGATTTCTGGGAAAGGAAAGATGGAGTAAAGAACAGTGGAGATGGAGAGGAAATGGGGAGAAAAAGTTAGATGTGAGAGATGCATAGGAAGATGGTGAGAGCTGGAGAAGAGTGTTGATGAGCTTTAGAAGGAGGGATTTTTTTTCTCTCTGAGGGGATCTATATTCTATAGCCTAGATTGAAAATAAAGTAGCATGTAAGATCATTTATTCAGAAAAAGAACATTGCATCAGTTGGTGTGTTGCTGAGTGTGTTCTGTACACTGCAATCTGTTCAGACTGTGAGAGTCTGAACGACTTTATCAGTCCAGTGGGATAAAAATTCAACATTTGCAACTGATACAGATCTATTGCAAAAAAAGACCTCAAACTCTTATGGTGGCTTCATGTCTGAAATACAAAAACATGGAAAAATTCTATGGTTTTCAATTCGGATACAGCAGACGGAGTGTGATTGTGGTTAAAAAGAGAGAATTATTGTAGATCTGCGTTGACAAGAAAGTGGTGTTGTTGCCGTGTCCTCCTGTCCTGATGTTTTACTGCCAGAGGAATCTCTGGAGATAACAAGTCTGCTTTATTCCTGATTTTGCTGCAACAAAAAAAACCTTTTCCCTCCTCATAAAAGGAAAAAAAAAATAAATATCATAGCTGAGACCGCTACCTGGCTTGTGATATCAGAGGGCATGGGTGATGGAGGCTTTGAATGGGTGTTGGCATCTTGGGAGACAAAGCCCGAGTCATGGGAGGAAACGCTGCTCAGCCGATGGGCTCCTGAGGAGGGCATCTGGAGGAGACTGTTGACAGGAAATCGCATCAGTGGAAAATTCAGCATTTAGTATGCATTCTAATCAGGATTAGGAATAATATTATCACATTTATGGTTTTGAAAATTACACAGAAAATAGTAAAAAGAATAAAAGGTTTGTGAAAAATTAATCACAAAAGCTGTGATCATGAAGGCTGTGTTGTGTGAGAAATCTAAATGATTCCATTCTTCTAATTCTGGCGCATCAAAGAGCATTAAAAAGTTATCATTTTCTTTGATTTTTCTTCCTTTCTGAGCATTAACAGCTGTCTTTGTGCTTTCTGTCTGCTGCTCTGTCATTTTCACTCTGCGCCGCTTCTCTTTGTCACCCACGCATTTTGAAATGTGCAACTCGCACTTCTCACCTCCCCTCCTGTACTCCCCTCCCACACCTCCTTCTTCCCGTCTCCCTCTGGATTCCATCCGACATTAACATTTCTCGTTAATCTTCATTCTCTTGGATGAAGTTTAAGGAGGATTGCCAAAATAAATATGGCAAATTAAATACAATAAATCATTTAAAACTAGAGCCTAGTCTTAAGTAGTCCTTTTTCTCTCCTTTGAGTTTTTAATAAGTAAGCTTGTTTTTATTGTTTCCTATTAAAACCTTTGTCTCCTGATCATAATCTCTCATTTTAATGTGTGGCAATGTGTGGTGCTTAACTTATTACCCTATAAAAGTGGCATCTGATTACTTCCCCAGTCCCCTTTCGATACCTCAGTATATATCAGTAAGGACTTGTTTTTTTCTCAAGGGTAGCTGCATAGGCAGAGACCACCCTCACTAATTTCTGATGCACACCCAGTCATTCCTCTCTATAGTCAGGCCTGAAATATGACAGAAACCGCTCAGTGCAGAAAAGAGCTTCAAGGGTTAGTGGTAAAATAATAAAATCAAAGGGGAAAAGAGTTCATGTATAGAAGTCAGACTGTTTCAGAAAAAGCTTACATTCTGGTGGTGCAAGGCTTCACTAACTTAACTTGCATCTGTTTTAAAATTAGCCAGTCGCACACTGAGTCAGTGGATAAACTGGGAATACCTGTAGCATACTAAGAATAGGATATGGCGTTAATTGGAACAAGTGTCAGGGAGGTTCTGCTCAGAGCTGTAGCACTAAATAAAAGTGAGAAGGTATGATATTCCTTCTGCTTAACATTAAAATGTGTTTGACCTAGAATGCCACATTTGTAGAGAAACTTTTGAGCTATCACCTTAAGTCAGATGAATATGTGGATTTTGGCTCTTGTGTAGGCTCACGGCTGTCAGCTGGTGATATTTGACAGCTTTAGACCTAATCTCGCTGTAAGAAGCTTGAGAACTACAAATATATGCCAGGAGCAAGAGCTGAGGAGCTTGCGAGATAGCGCTGTATGTCGACTGTCACTGCTAATCAGGCTGTGTAGTGAAGAAGACATGTCACAGGTATATTCATGTGTTTATAGTAGTCTTTATTAATATGTTATTAAGTCGGCTGAAAATATATATTTTTTAAAAAGTTTATGAAATATATTACAATCTAAAGTACAACCAAAACCTTATATAATACTGCGCCTCTTCCAAATAATCCTGGATGTTTGACCTTCACAGTACGGTATTATGCAGGTTTCATACACAGGCTCTTTGAGTTTGACACTGGAAGGCTGTTTTCAAATTTAAAAAGTTTTCCTGAGCTCATCTAAAACAAGAATGTAAAGCATGTACTTGCAAACATGATTTGAAAATTATGGCTTGGAGATTTATTACATATTCATAGAATCTGGGTTGTTCATTTTAAAAGAGGAGACGTCAACGTCATCCTGCAATTTTCTAACCACTTAAATGGAAAAGGGAAAACCACAAACAGCGCGATTTGTAACTCAAAACAGAGGACACCTTTTATCTAATTCTGGATGTCTGGATGTGGCTCTTTCATACAAAAGACTGCAACGTGCAACAAGTGGTGTGTGTTTGAATAATATACCTGCACATACTGCTCTTCCTGGAACCTGCGCTACTGGGGGAAGAAGGAGGGGTCTGGTAGGACCAGCTATAATCAGAACCTTTTAGGTCCCGGATCACCTGCAGGAACACAACCAAATGGGGATTTAGACATAAACAAGTCTCTTTTCAAATATGGGAAAAAAGATGAGAACCAACAAGATAAATCCACAAGCTGCTGAGTGGAAAAGGTTAATTAAAATTGAGTTAATTGCAGCTCAAGCACCCTTTCCAGGTGTGAACTGATAACTATTTGTTACTCTAGTGGGTATTTATAGCAGGTGGACTGAGCTATGAAACAACAAGTTGCTTATTTTAGCCTTTGGATTACAAAAAATATCAAAATCTCTCTGCTCACAATAAGAAACATAGACATTTTTAACCTTTGGACTGAAATCCAGCAAGGCAAATTAAATTCTGCTTCAAATAACTTGCCACCACTGTGAGGAAATAAGCATGTCAGCGGCACTGGAAGAATTTGTAGTATTACACTCCTGTTACCTGCTCACTAGCTGGTGGCAGCTTGTGCGGGTCTTCAGTCAGCAAAGTGAGGTCATCAACAATGGCTTGTAAATGTGTTATTTCTCCCAGCATGGCAATCTCTATATTCTGCAGGGAAAACAGTATTGATCAAATTAAACCGCTACCACATCAACAAGACACAGCAAAGATATTTCACAGTGTATGTCGGTGTTCTTTACACGCACAAGCTTCCATACTAAAAAGGCTTAATGTTCTTTACCACCACAGGCTGAAGCAAGTTGATGAATGAACAGTAGCGTCCCCTCTCCTCCAGGAGAGCTCTGCGCACTGCCTGCTTCTCCGTTTCCTCCATCAGCAGGTACAAATCGCTGACATCCTGCATGGCGCTGTCCAGCTGGGGGCGCAGATTACCGCGGCCTGCGCAAGGCGACGGAAAAGGGTGCAGAGACACAAAAAGGCAGGAAGGACAGAGGTGAGGGGAGTTGAGTAAATAAAGAAAGAGAGGAGAAGGAATGAAAACAGATTAAGATTTGGACGGGAGGTTACGAAAGTGACAGGAAGTGTCCGCAGTGCAGGAGGGGGAGGAAGAGAGTAAAAGATGAGAGATGATTAAAACAAATAATGATAAGCTGCTGTGTACTAAAGGTCAACACACTGAAAAACATTACACCAGAATGGATAATGACCACAGGAATGAGAGGACACTGAAACATGTCATCAATCAGTGCAGCTGGAGATGATTTGCAGACCCTGAAATGGATGAGATTGGAAAAACACTACTGTATGGAAGGTCATTCAATACTGCATGCCACAGTGATACTTTATGATAGATACAGGAAGTCTCAGCAACGAAAGAGGGATGAGATGATGATGGAAACGAGTACTAGGAGGACACACAATTTGCTGTGATTGCATGATGTATACATACACTGCCAGTCATTTTGAACACTGTACAGTGTGCTGAGTTTTAGCACGTAGAAAATACTGTTCTACTTACAAAATATAATGAACTAAAAGGGTGTGAGCAGATCTAAATTAGTATCACTCTATGCTGGCAATCGCCTTGATGAAAAACACTAACAAGCAGAGCGCTGTAGATTATTCGTACAGCTGTCCATATCTTTAATGCGTTCAGCTTGATGAGCTACACTTTCAGCGCACCTGTATTTAATAAGGCACTAATTAATTGAGTCCCAAAAGGACGTGATTTATAGATCCTTGCAACAGAAGCTGTATTCACAAAGATGCTGAGAATACTTCCAACAGCAAGCCTCATCTAAGGAGTGATTTAGGAAAATTCTCAAATCAGGAAAGGATAGCAACTTTTACTGCGATGCCATGTATGACATATTCTTTAAAAGGTGCTGCTTGACTGAATTCTTTACCTGACCTGCTAAATATCTGACCTACTTTCAGATCTACCTGCACAACATGTGTCTGCTGTGCTTGTTTGTTTCCCATGTAGGTAATTTTAGTATTTAATCATTTTTCAACATGAGACTGTGGAATCAATGTAACTGTCTGCAGATGGGCCGTAGAGACAGGCTGATGTCATCACTGTTGCACTTTTTAGCTTGTTTGTCAACTATTACAGAGTTATGCATTAGCTTACACTCCATATCTGGAAAATATCTGGATTTGGGGGTTTTTGCACTATTTTATTCCCTGCTTAAGAAATATTCATGTCCCCTCTAAATTTTTCACCTTAGTAGCAGACGCTGGTGTTAAATCGATTTGTAAATAATAAATGGGAACTATTCCATCTTTGAACCACAAATGTTAAGACAGGTGGTGTTTTTTATTTTTGACTGGCAGGTTTACGTAAAGATGGGTTTAAGCCTTGAAACCAATATGTGAAGTTCTTATCTGTAGCAGCAAACATACCTAGAAGCTCTACAGCCAGGGATAAACGCCAGACAAAAGAAATTGAGGAGGGTTTCAGTTAGAGGGAGGGAGGAGAGGAAAGAAAGAAGAACAGGCAGCGTTAGCTGTTTTAAATCAGGGCACAATGCATGTTTATGACTAGCCCGTACCACTGCTATATTAAAATACTGTATGAAAATAGGAGCTTAATTACAGCCAGCAGCGGGGGATAATGCAAGCACAGCCAGGAAAGAAGTTAATTTCTTTGATTTATAGGGTAAACTATCCAAAGTTGGAAAGGAGCCTCTGAAATTGTGCCAAGCATTTTGACTTGAGAGACTTATCCTTTCACAATCTACCCTCTAGATGGTGCTATTTCACTGCTAGTGCAGCAACCGGTCAGACTTCATTAATATAATCCCTACAATACTAATTAATATATCATGAGAGTTTTACTAACCTTTTCTTGCTTTTTTCTGGAGTTTTATGGTATCAAGTGACTTTCTTTTGATTTCCTGACGAGATCTCTTGTATTCTTTGGCAAGCATGTGAAGACAAAATAAGTATAAATTTCCATACAATACATATTGTGCAATTAATGTCTTTTATATTGTTGTAGTTATTCACCTTTGGCATGGTCTTTGTCCAGCTGGTTAGCCGTCTTCTTCCATTCCTCTATCCTGTCCTGGAGCGGCGTTACCAGACCTTCCATAAGAGCACTGCAGCAACAAGAAGAGACAATATTCAAGAGAATGAAGGGTATAACAAATAGGTTTATTTCCACAGCATAGTAAAGAGTAACAAAATAAGAGAAAGGTCACCATAAATAGGATGGGGATGGAGAACATAATAATCCCCTCAGGACAGGCGAAGAGAGAAAATTGCAGTGGAGCAAATAAAAACAAAAGTGACACTTACTTGGTGAAGTGGCGTAATTTTGCCTCAATGCTACGGTGCCGCATACACATCCTTGTCAGAGCTGAGCCAATGTCCCTGGTAGCACCTTGTAAACACAATATGAAAAATATAAATGTCATCTACGATACCAGAGCTCAGCAACAGAAATTTAGACCTAGAAGACCCAGAAAAAATGATTTTCTATAAGAGGGCACTAACAGGTATGGAGTGTTTTGAAAGGCCTGATTCTCTCCTGTCAAATGGACTCATCAAGTTTTATTCCTCCCTCTTTCAGCTGGAGAGGCATTTTTAGTTGCAGCCACTAGATGGACATATGTTGACCTGCAAATGTCACATTTGTTTGGGGGAAGCAAACGTTCCACAGTGCCCGTAAAATAAAACCCTGAGCTATCTTCTTCCCTCCTGACAAAACACGTATTTTTCCTGTTGACACTTTAAGGTCGCCGCGTGTTAATCTCCCCACACAGAGTAAATAACGGCTTGTGTGAATTTGTTACTGTACTTTTCCTCTCTGCTGAAGTGTAATTAAATAAGGTTTTAAGCCCCCAAAGCTCAGGCTGGTCCACTGTGTCACTGATGGTTCATAGGCCAGTGTAATATATGGCAGCACTGATCCTGTTGTAATCTGGGCCACATAAGGCTAATCTCAGGGTCTCTCACCACAAACACACACACGCACAGACACAGACGCACACAAGGAAAGAGAGAAGACACCTCTTATAGCAGACAGACCTCAGAGCTGAGGCATGTGTGTGTGTGTTCATGAATGATTGCTGGAGCGTATGTGCGGAGGTTTGTTTGTGTGAACGTATGGACAGGTGGTGTATTTTACCAACCCCCACACCCTTTCCGAAGTTCTCACCCCTTTCATCCTGGAGGAAAAAGGAGGGAACCATGTAAGGGGATATCCCTCTATTCTTCCCTGTCTGCTCTGCCTTTCCTGTTCTCTCTGTTTCCTAAACACCATTCATGCAGGGCAGGCAGAGTTAGGGAGCAACCAGCTCTAACCTTCACTACAAAGCCTGAAGGAAAGAGAAAATGAAAGGCACGATTAATATAACTGGCCTAAAATGAGACTCTGTGTAAGAAATGCTCCAGATTGTTGTCCAGTGAGATCTGTGCTCTTTTCCAGACATCACATAAAGAAACTAGGTTACTGTCTCCTGCTGATAACATGTCAAACTGTCAGGCAAAGACCAGCTCACTCCAACATTTGGCTGTCAACTTCACTAACTGCTGTAGTAGTTCAAAGAAACTCAGCAACAGATCTGGGCCCTGTATGCATTGCTCTTCTGAGTGAGAGGAGAGGTGAAAGGTCATCCAGCTGTAACACACAGAGATATTAAACATCAGCAGGAAGTGATTTAGAAAAGACGTGGAATCTATACGCTGTGCTCTTGATATAGGGAGAAAGTGGAGTGTCCAACCTATGTAGAGGATTCAGTCAGGTAAGAAACTCTGTTTACACCAGTTCACAATAACCTATGAGAAATTCAGACATGCAAGTGGTGCACACACGCACACACATGCACTGATTTTGCCTTTCTCCTGCTAAAGCCATTACAGAAAGCACCCACAGCTGCATATGACTTCCCAGATGGAAGAAGACTGGGCGATAGATGAAGGAGGCAGAGTAATGTGGGCCCTGGTATCTAAAACAGACCGTCCCAATGTCACTATCAGCTGGAGTGAACTTCCAGCCCCCCACTCCCGTCCCATTCACACCTGCCAATTTCCCTCCTGCTCCCCACTTCTTCCCTCCTGTCTCCTCCCCTCCTTCTTCCCTTCCCAAAAGGGGATCAGCTGACAGCTACATCCTGGGGAGGTTCAGAGGCTTCCTGACCATGTCCAAGAGCCTTGCTGGCCTCTGGCCTTGACCGGATGGATAGTGACATGGTGATTCACTCCCGTAGCCCCCCTGCAAAGGCTCTCAGGCATGTGACAAATATATACAAACTTAAGCCTGACTCGAAAGACAATTATTATGCAACACTTAGACTTCTGTCCTTCTTTCTATTTTCCTTCACAGCTGAATACCTCTATGTGTTAAGATAAGATAAGATAAGATAAGATGACCTTTATTAGTCCCACAGGTGGGAAATTTGTTTTGTTACAGCAAAGTAACAGCTTCCTCCTGTTGTTTCATCCTTTTTCTTCCCCTGTTCATTTTGAGATTTGTGATATTTAAACTTCACTAAACTACCCCCACAGTCCAGATTCAGCGTTTTCAGCATGTGGTCCATAACAGTTTATGTAGCGAGAAAAGAATGACCTTCAGTAAAACTGATTCATCCACCCTCAAAATAATATTTCAACAAAATATATACACAGAGTAAGACGAAGGAAGAACTTCCATTCTCTTTCAACTCTTCTGTTCGATTAATTTAACCTTTCCTGTTAAAAAATCTAACAAAAACCAACTCACTCATTTAAAAAACCTAAAAACTCAACCAGCACAAAAATGATGATTACCAAACTAAACCACTGTTTTAATTTTTAAGTCATATCATGGTTCTTTGATATAGATATATCAATACCTGACGTTGTATCAACATGGTAGCTGATGTGTGCAAGAACTGGAAAAGTGATTATTGAGCAGACCCCTGTGGCTTTAGGATCTGGGCCGACCTCATAGCAGACAGCCACACGTGCATGAATGAAGCAAAACACAGACCACTACGGGGGAAAACTGTTATGCAACAGAACCATATATCTTACGGCTTGGAGCAAACAACTGGGAGCAGTGGACAAATCTGTGGTTCATTACAGAAGCGCTGCCGTGTGTGCATCTGAAGCTCGCGGCGCCTGGTTTAATATACAGGCTGAGCATAAATATAACCTGCCTCGAGATCTGCTGCGTATGTTGAAAAGAACATGGGGCTGTTGGTGGGAAGGTCATGCCCCCATTGGTGGCTTTAAGCTCCAGTATCTGAGACCAGCACAGAGTAGTCTAAGCGTTTACTGAGTGGTTCCATCCAGAGCTCTGGTTCTGATTAACTCCCCTGATTCCTTGGGGAAGGAGGAGCATTTTAATAGGCCTGCTTTATAGAGAGTTCTCCTGCCAGGAGTCGGGAGCCAGAGGCTAAACTGCCACAGGCCTAACTCCATGATGTCTTCAACATGGGAGCTAAACTTAAATATCTGTCTTATTCACCATCTAAACCCTGGCGTTCAGCTCAGATTTCATTAGCGCTCAGACAAGCGAGCCTGAATGTTATTCTGCTAGAATTAAGGCTGGATGCGTTGACGCCGGCTTTCGAGCTGAACGCAGCTCACTTCTTCTCTATCTTGATTTCTGCCTTTTGTGTCAATAAAACACGTTTATGTGGAATTTTTTCTAGACTCTCAAACAGCCACTGCCAAGGCAGGGAAATTCCATCATCCGTGAGACAACTATTATTCTTTGCATTGGCACCTTGGCCACTGAGCTGGCTGTGCCTCTCGGAGACAGTTAAACCTCCTGCTTTTACCCTCCCTCACCCCTTTTAAGTGAGGCAGAGTGTGAACTGGCAGGGACACAGAGAAGGCCACTGATGGATGAAAGGCAGTGTGGGGTGAGACGGGAGGAGGGGGGAGGATGAAAGAGGGCACACACGGCGGAGGTGCCGGGCGGGTTTGGCCTGTCAGAAGGCAACGGAAGTGCTATAGTGTGGCAGGTGCAACAGGCCCTGACAGGACGACATCGTCCACAAAAAGCCGAGAAATAAAATGTAATGTTTGCATTACTGTCAAAATATTTCTGTAATTTGTGTAGTCATCTCCACTAGAACACTTTATATATATATATATCTTTGAAGAAGAAAATGAGGACCTGCTTTGATTTTGACAGCTTCACTTGTCTTCTTTAGTTGGTAGTTGAGCAAACATGAAACTGAGATTTCTGAAATCATAACCTGATTAAACATCAAACATTCACATCGTCAAGAGATTGCTTCAAAGCACAGCTTGAGCTCTTTCGGTGCAGCACAGTAGGAGCTGTCTGTATTATAAATAAAGCAGCATCTATTGCATATGCTGGTGAGGGAGCCATAAGTTGTGAAGGAGGTAAGAGTGGCAGATAAAACAGCTGTATCTGCATGGATTATGAATCGAGAGTAGCGTACTGTACGCCTGCAGCAAGAAAGCTACAGATCTGTGTAATTTATGTTGCTTAAATATTGGATGATAGACACACATGTAGTATCTGTTTTTCTCAAACCTTTCTCATTTAAAATGTGAGTTTATTCAATAATAAAGATGTTATTTGTCCACTGCATTCACAGTTAGAAGAGGGAAAAAACATAACAGCAAATCCTGGGTACAGATCCAGATGTTTTAGGATTAACACAGTGTGTTGTATGTCTGCAGCAAAAATCAAAACGTCATTCCGAGCCTTTGTGTCACTTCCTTATACGTGGAATGCTTTTTATTAGTACAATACAACTAAAAGGCAGAGGAAACAGCCCCGGGACCAATTGTTTTAGTCTCTCACACACAGTCGAGCGCACACTCATCCCATTGTTGCCTGTCCAGACAGCACGCACAGCAAGTTTCACCTCTCAGACAGACCCCAGTGTTTCCTGATGTGGCGTAAACATGTTCTGGTGTGCATTAGAACAAGACTTTAAAAGAGGAGGAGGAGGAGGAAGTGATATTCCTCTGCTGGACGAGCTTCCTGTTCAGGGGCATAAATGTTTCTAAAAATAATCACCACCCCTTGTCCAGATGTGCTTTTCATTAGAGATGGAGAAAAGGACACAGGGAGAGAAAACAAGAAAAAGTACAGCAAAGGGAAGCAATCCACAAATGGCTGTGTTTGTCTCATGCCAGACAGGGATGTTTAAAGCTGAAGAAGATGGATGTGATGTCCCTTTATGCAAGCACAAATAAGCCATGATAGCAAATGATAGGAAAAGTTTGACAAATTTACTAAGCAGCACTCTTTCAACAAATCTGCAGCAGTTCAATCAGACGACTCAAGCGCTCCTGTTTTACAGGCTTGGCAATTTTCTTTATCTTAGCTGACCCGAGTCTGTCCGGTCTTTTGCCCCACCTATGTAAATGCTACTCTGCTCATTTGCAAACAGTCCTGCAAACAATGCAGACAATACTGCTGGTCCTTCTGCTGCTGCTTTTATAAATTCTACCTCCATCTGAGTCTCTGAGCCTGAAGTTATCTTGAGCAGCAGTTTATTATATTAGCCACTCTGCTCTGCACTGACCATCAGAACCTACATGTCAAATATAAAAGCTTGAATAGAATAACAGTTTAGCGTAACAGTAAATTAGATATCCATCTAAATCATTGGGGTTCATTATGTTAGCTTTGTGAACGTCTTGATGGTGTAAACGTGTTCACAACACATCACCCAGTAATTTTTGGACCACTTCAATCTTGACCGATGTGTTTAATGGACCAATAATAGCGATCATGTGATCTGATCTGTCATTCTGCATTTTCATTTCTTTGAAATTGTATTCCTTTTAATCTCCTCTCTTGCATTCCTCCAGCAGCCTCTCTCACGCATTTTCCCACTCCTCTCCAGCTCCCTTCCAAAGCGGAGTTCATGTTCAGGATGTAGCCGAACAGAGTGTTCCCCTCGTGTTTGTCTTCTTAGTTTGGTATTCGACCTCAGAATTAAAGCTACGCTGAACCCAAAGATTTGTTTTCTCTCTTGTTTTTATTTCCCCTTTTCATCTGTTTCTCACATTATTGCTGCACCCGCTTCACCCTTTACTCTGTGGATGTAGTTATTACAATAGCTGGAAAACATTCATCTGCAGGATGACCGCATTGAGTTTAAGCCCATAAACTCTGTAGTGACTCATGAAGAACTCTGCTGGAAATTGTCCGACGAACAAGGTAGGAAGCTGAGGGGGAAATGAGAGGCTCTTGTCGATACTTAGCGTGACCTTGTGGTTGAAGGTCGTGAAATAACCAAAGAACCTTGCATGCAATTAGCAGAATGGCTCAACAGTTTGTAATTTACCAGCTACTGTATTTATCTATGTGAATGACTGAACATGTAGGTCCAATCTAAATCACTTGAAATCTATAAGCTAATTAACTGTGAGCTGCAGATTCTAACCTCTTGGTTCTGGTACACAGAATGCAGAACGGGCTTGTTTCAGGCTTGTACATGGAATAAAAATCTTGATGCATGTCAGTTTTGGTCTGATGGGTACACTTATTATTTGACATGTCTGCAAAAATAGCTGCACTGTTGGGATAGCACGGAATACATTAATCCCCTGATCTCGCTCTGCACTAGGCCACGGCCACATCTCGTCCATGCCAGGCTGTCCAGATGGCGGGTAGGGATATCCGTCCCATCTGCCAACCCAGAGAAGTACAGCGGCCAAGCAGATTAGTGCTTCGCTGACACACTGATCTACTAGCATACCTCCACAGAGTATGGACTGAGTGAGTAAGAAAGAAAAGACACAGAGCCAAACAGAGAGGACTTGCAGTGAGCGACAGAAGCGTTATTTCCATGGGTGTACGTGTAATGGAGTATGGACGCTGCTGGCTTTGATGAACTCGTAAAAGGAGAAATGTTCATCCGTGCTTAATAAAAACATGCAGTGTATGGTTGTCTGGCCGGTGATCCCACAGTGTAAATTTTTAAAGCTGGGGGTGGCTGATCAGGAAGAGAAGAGAAGGCAGTCTATGTCTGTGTGTTATAGAGTGGGGCTAAGAGGATTAGCTAAACGCCTCTGCCTAGCCTGGATACCCAGAGCTGTGGAAATCCCACTCCAATCACAACCCCCACCCAGGTCAACTAACCCCCAACTACAGCCAACTCACTTTCTGCAAAATATGGAGACGGTGTCATACTTTCATGGACCATTACCCATGTCTCTTTGACGTCTATCAAACTCAACTACGATCAAAAACTGGAAAAAAACAACTTTTGTTTAAAACACACATCATACATCCAAGCAACAGCTAAATAAGTAACACAGTCTCCAGTTTTCTCAACTCGAGTCTGATCCTTTTAAATGTCCTCACATAACATTTTAATATGAACGACAAAGAAGGTCTAGACGACACACCAAAATCCATTAGACTGGCCAATCGAACAATAAAAGAATCCAAAGAGCTACACGGCCTAAGGTTAAGCTGCACGAAAGCTTGGTGTTGAAACGTATATCCTTAAAAAACTCAAATTCTCCACATATACCATCTAATATAGACTTTGTGGCTTGAAAACCTTTATTGAACTCAGATGCAAGCTATGAGTTCACTGAGACAGACGTGCCTTCAGACATAGATCCATCAGCACAGCTTAGAGAAACAGTGCTGTTAGACACAGTGCCAGAACGCCTGGAAGCCAACTCCTCCAGCTGCTTCATAGAAAACAGATGCTAATACCATGACAGCTACCATAAACTCTAAAAATGGACAACACAAGCAAGAAGTCTGAACATGGACACACACCGAAGTAGTGTGGCAGACACCGATTCAAACAGAGAGCTGAGTAAGGTTTGTTGAGCAAAGTGGCGAAATAATACAATTATGCTTAAAAAGATACCCTTTGAGAAAAGTGCAGAAGAACAGTTAAGACAAGAATTCATAAAATTCGTTTCAGTCACTGTCCTCTCTCCCTGGGACTATCAAGAAGCTGTCAGTGAGAAGAAATGCTGCTTTTCTTGGCAGGGAAGTGTTTACAGTCTGAAGAGAGAGTATGGAAGTAAGAGGGGCAAATGGGGGAGTGTGTCAAAGTCAGATTAAAGGAGGTAAAAGAGGAACACGATGAAACCTCCAGCTGTGCCAGCAGCTGAAGCTCGTCCCCAAACACAAGCGTAGCTCGGAGCAACAGCGATTGGGGCCAGCAGTTCATAGCCAAGGGCCTGCCCCCTATAGTGCAAATCAGCCCTATAAGGCTGTGCAGACGCTGAGACAAACATCATCACTGCAGGCAGACAGACACACACACACATGTGAAGGATACAGACAGAAAGAGAATGAAGAGAAACAGCAAGAGAAACAGAAATGAAACTATATACTGACCATCTAATCTCAGAATTCTTTTTATCTTTATGGTCCTAAATAAGTTTGAGTTAGCAAGAGTACAACCATGTGGAAAACGGAGAACATCTGGATGCCAGTATAGCTTAAATAAATTGAGAATGCAGCTGCTAGAGGGGCAAAGTTGCCTAAATATGTTGCCTAAATAGTTTTAAAGGTTACCCCTGTGCACTGAGAGCCAGTGCCAGTAAATATCGACATTACTCCTAGCTAATTAATTACTGGGTTTGGTTTGGAGCACGCAAAGACTAACACAGATCACACAGGAGAAATAGAAGTGAAATGGCATGCTTGCTAAAAGCACATAAAAGCTGCACAAGATGTTTTAGTTTTCTGTTTTCTGTTTTCTGTTTAAGTAACTGTATTTGCTACAGGCCTGATGGGAACTGCAGGTTTAGCCACGTAGCACTGTACCACTTGGTTAAACGCCCACAGATCTGTCACAGATGTTTCATTATGGAAAAGAATCAAAAGATTATTGAAAAAGTAAAGAAACAGTGACCATTGTTGTTATTCCCTTGATTATACTGACAACAGCATGTAAGGGAAAATACTAGTGTTTTATAGGTCATGATAATTTGTCAAATGGAAGAATAATCCTGTCAATCAATCACCACTGAGCACCAATGAAAATTATAAAAGTAGAATAATACTAATATACTTTAGATTTTAGTATGAAAAAACATTATCTCATACGTTTCTGTCTAAACCAAGTACACGATTCCTCTTTAATTGCTAGTCTCTCATCACCCATGCAGTCTGTGTCCTGAGAACGATGGCACTAATCCTAAACTTAATGTGCCTGGGAGAGAAGCAGAAGCAGAAGTGGGCGTATGAGTGACACACTTACAGATTTTATACAGCTATCTGCAAACTCTCGTTGCCCTTCTCTATCTTCTCATCTCTCTCCGGAATATCAATCATTTTGCTGTTTTCCCATTTTACAGCAATTTTCCTTTGAAGTCTTGCCCTTTATTCCTACCATGGCCTACCCGAAGCCAGCAGGCTGACCCCAGTCTACCTTCCATCATCTTACCAAGCTCATGTGCACTCACACCAGGAATCATTTAAAGTAGCCTTTAGTATTGTAATAGCGATAAACTGTTGGTGTAAAATGCAAGGAATTAAACCTGGCAATAATAAGTGAACACTGAGGCTGCTCTGTTATTTTTCCCAGAGGTAAGTGGTCAATAAGGGGCGGTGCCAGTGCAAATAGTTTGAAAAACATCTTGGAATGTGGCCTGTAAGGTCAGGTGACCAGCTACCAGCTGTCACTCTTTGAATACAGCGCATCAGTGTGTGCTTATGTGTGTGTGCATGTATGCTTCTGCGTCTACGTGATTGCCTTTGCGAGTGTGTCGAGAGCCTCGTCGGGGTTTGCAGGGTTTTTCTGACCTACATACTGCTCTTGACGATCAAGTCCAAAGGAATCTGTGTTAATCAGCGGCCTCTCCAGCCAGCCAGTCTGCTGCCACTAGCGTGGTGACAAAGCAGATCAGCAGATCTCATTAAGACCAAAGAAACAATAAGCTTAGATTTTCATTTCTCTGAGCCTCCACCACCCAACCTCGCTCACAGCTGGCCCCACTTGGGTCATCTTAGTGAACAGAATGGTGCCGTGAGAGACAACACACTTACTTAAGGATGTGAAAAATCTAAGTCTGTTTATTTTGTTTATGTAACCTTTACGACTTAGAAAGGGAAAAACATTGTTATTGAAAGCCTACCAACTGCTTGTCTACCAACACTCTTAGCTTCTACTCTTTAACAACTCCCTACTAAAACAACAAACGTATTTGTTCAACAAAGCTGATCGTTATCATGACACTATTTTTCCACCAGTTCATACAGAGGCTCGACTCCACACCATGTGAATTTCCCTTACCTCTAGAATTGGTCGCCATGTCCGCCACCTTCTGAAAGGCATCTAAAAAGGCCACTGCTGCCAGAATTGTGGTCCTGTAAGTACATTGGTTCATTTCACTCTCACTGCACAGAGTCTGTAAACACTGCACAAGAATTTTTCTCACTGAGGTTCACTGTTCACAGGAACTGCTTCTCACCTGAGCTGAGAGTGTAGCTTTGTGGCCTTGGCACTGAAGTCTTCCCACACAGGGTAAGAGCTCTGATAAGAGAAAGGAAAAGTGTTAAACCAAATAAATATCTCACCAAGGACATTCAGGTCCGCATGCTTCAACAAAAACAGCAGGCATGCAGGATTCACAGAAACAGCTGGATAAAAACTTCAGTGTTAGATTTAGTCACACAAAATGCATTTTCTCTTTAATTTTGGTGAAAAATACCAGGTTGAAATCCAAATAAGAAAAATAAATGTATATGTTTGGGTGTATACCTCCAGAATCTATGAAAAGAATTTCTCAGTTATAAATCCAAAAATATTTGTTTTATTTTTACAAACTAGTAATTAATTTACACTGATTAGCAGATCACTCTCGACTTGTTCAAAGCTGTTTTTCTTTTTTTCCTTTATCTTTTTTCTTATTCCATTATCCCCTTTGGTGTGTGTATATCAGTTATATATATATATATATATATACAGTGCTAATAATAATTAATGAAGTAAAAAGAAAAAAAGAAGAAGAAAGCTACGGAGAGGCTGGCTTCTTACCCTGGGATTAGAAAAAGGATGTTCTATAAGTCCATGCTCTGACTTGTCTTTAAAAAGGCCAGTGTGATTTTTGTTGTGCACACTTGCAGTGTATTATATTTACAGTGTATAATACTAGGGCAGATTGTGAAATCACAGTGATGTTTAAAATTGGCATATAACATTTTTTTTATGCTTCGTCTTTATTATTATCGATTCCCTTGTTTTGCCCTGAAAAAAATGAATTTCATGATAAAACAAAAACTTGAACTTGCAGCTCTTTGTCCCGGTGTATTTGAATATTTAACTTGTTTAAAACTTGTTTCATACAGCGGGTACAACATTGGCCACCTACACTGATAAATCTCTTTTGCAAAGAGGTAGATACCAGACAATATATCAGTGCATACTGAAAGTCTATAATTTGTCCCAGGTGACAAAAGAACTACGTACTTTTCGATTTGTATATAGATATTTGCATGTCTGGTGTGCAGGCACGTGCCGTGTACAAGGCCTTATATCATTACTATTTATGCACGCAAGCCAGGTAGTAAGACTTTCCTTTGAAAAACCTGGATTAGATTTAGCCCAGGATCGTCACATGCTGCCATGAGCTATAAGAGCCAACCATTAGAGTGGGACCTTGAGCCCTGGAGTAAGAAGAGGAAGGGCACAACCTCTATGTGACTCTTTGATGGAGAGGCACTAAAAGGGGTTACACATCTTGATTATATATAGCTAGCATGCAATCACAAAAGAGTCTTGTGCTGCATCACTTATAACCTCCACTCTGGCAATGACATGATTTAACTCCCAGGTTACCTTAGATAAAGTCTTTGCCTTGGAAAGTGATTTAGGAGCCATTCCCTCTTTTTAAAAAAATTGTTTGTCATGAACCTCCCGGCTTGGCTGTTCCCACTTGACTTCAACAGGTGTCTAATTAGCCTGTGGGCTCTGTGGCTCTGAGGGGCTGGAGGGATGCGCTGCCAAGACAGCTGAGGGTAGAGGGCAAAGAACTGGGTAAAGAGGGCTATGTGCAGTGCAGCTGGGAGCGGGGCACACTTTTTTTTCCTTTAAAGTTCATTTACACCCAACAACATCCAGGGATGAAAAGGATGGATAAAAGCCTCTTCCTCCCACAGCTCGTCATTCAGGTTAAAAGCATTATCCTTGGACCTGGTAGGAAGTGTTGCTCAAGGACATTTGGTTACTTTTTCACACAAAGAGGCTTGAAATCACTTTCCCCATCACTCTCATCAGATCAAATCTAATTCCTGATGTAATTCTTGACTCGGGATCTAATCTTGCAGAACATTTTTTTCTCATTTCATCCTGTACCTACTGTTCTAACACCTCCCACTCTTTCATTTCTTTTCCTGTTGCCTCATCAGACAGTTACATAACCAACAGGTGCAGCTATTATCCACACATTTTCTCTATGCAGTACAGCATAGTACACAGGAGGCTGTGGAAGTGCTCAATGCACTACATCTATGTCATGCAGCTACATTCTAACATTGTTCAGAGTTAGGAAAGCAGTGCCATTGGATGGCTCCCTGGGGGTACAGCTGGTCCGATTGGCTTGCATGGCAGGAATGAGGTCAGATGTCTGTCTCGGGCAGTGGACATCGATACTGTGCTGACTAAGGGATTCAGCCTCATTCATCTGTGCTGCTTATCAATACACAGACTGCCTCTTTCTGTGAGCCCCTGTCGCTCTCTGGCCCCGGCGTGATTGCAACACAAAAAGGAAATTTATGAAACCGAACCAGCACTGCCAATAGTGGAGAGCTGATTTCACTGGAACCTGACTAATGAGGGGTCCATAAATAGTCTGTCCTGAGGCGCCATGATCCTGTGAGCTAGTAATCAATAAGAAATCTGCTGGACTGAAAGAAGTGCTTGACGCTTGACTTATTCGCTGTTGTAACCACTTTGCTGCATCATGGGTTTCCCGGACAATGAGAAGACTGGGTGCTGCCTCCAGGCCCAATGAATGCGTTCACACTTTCCATCTGTTGTCATGAACAGCAGACCACCCTGGTTCAACTTCCTTCACTTGACCCCTCCCCCAACACACAAAAGTACACACGCTGACATGTAATCAATACACACACAATAACATACATGTGATTCTGGCTTAAGAAATTGTTTTTAACTAAAAGACAAAGAGCACTTGCTTCATACAAATACAGTGCAAGGTCACACAGTTCAACTGTTAAAAGATTAAATGTGCATTAAATACCAAGTTGCAAATGTAGATATTTCAGTCCAAATAACAGGAAGCACAATGAATAGCATTTCAAGTCTATTTCTGTTCAGAAGCTGAGGTTATGGAGCTCTTATTTTCTTCCAGAGCATCCTCTTACAGCTGACACTTAATTCAGAAATCACTTGAGGCTGGGATAAAGAAGGAACAGTTGTTTAGGGTTAAATGGCACCCATCATATGTGTAGTATGACTTTTATTAACTGTGTAGTATAACTTCTTCTTTAGTCCTGATAGTTTTACTGTAACAAAAAAGGAATGTTTTTTATTTTGATTATGAAGCCAGGATCTAACCCGTGGACCATATACCCACAAATAGTGGTTTTGTGTTAAAAGACAAATGTTTTTCTGCAAATGTTTCCATGCACTTACACTGGCACACTTGCTAAAGTATGAGCACTGTTTGACCTGCAGTACATTATAACGACAACACAAAGGGAAACATGTTTCATCTCCCAGTTTGTCCTACAGCGGTGTTTCAAGTGGGGGAGGACCCGGTGAAAGAGACAAAGGCAGTAAAAACAATATGCATCTGATCAGCCACTGTGCAATCACAAAGGCCACATAATTCCCTATCTACTTTAAATTATGTGTGATACCTTCATGTCGTTCACAATGGCCTGGAATAATCCACCCAGCGCTCCACACTCCTTTTCCACCGACTCCATGGTGTCAAAAACAAACAAAAAAGCTCGCGGAAAGACAAGTATCAGACAAAATATTCCACTGTTGCTGTTTCAAACATCGGACTGTAGACCTTTGTTTTCTTCATCCGTCCTTCGATGTGCTGCCATACAACAACGTAGCCTGCAGCGAGGAGGATGCGAGGACGCACAGCCCACAGCCAGCAGCCCGCGGAGCGCACAGACAAAAAGAAATGTGCTGCTCGGTGGCACCGGGTGCTCCTGCTCGCTCTGCCGCCGGTACTCGCCTTTCGGTGGCACAGGAGGGATGAAGCAGGGGCGCTCTCTTCTGCCAGGTTGGACTACAACTATGCAACGTGGAGGGCACATGCACGGTGGCTTCTCATGATCACCGTTTAAACACAAACAACGGAGAGAGCACTACTCTGGGGAAGAGGGCAAGAGGAGGTGGAGGACGAGCAGGAGGAGGGGGTACGACGGGATCAGCCGCAACAGACGCGGGTACGCGCTCCGTTGTTAATAGCGGAGCAGATGTCTTGGAGCTGGAGTCCCCCGTAATAAGATCCATGGGAATGGAAAGGGGGCTGGTCAAGTGCGTTTTTTTCTGTCTTAACAGGAGGAGGGGACAAGGAGGAACACCCATTCCTCCTTCCACCCCCCACGCAAACAAAAGTGAAGCCCTGCCTTCTCAGCGAACAATTGCCAAACACAAAGCAGGATTTCCTCGGGTTTCGATGTGTATTCACACACGTGTCTGTTCATGATCGTTAAGCCACTCTCAGTAGGGCTTAGCCATTTCAGGAAACAGTAACATGTGGGCCATTATCACCTCATTAAGCATTAGCCTTTAGAATCGACATAACAAATGCTAATTCAAGCCACAGTTATTTTGACTTTACGTGTTTTCTTGAGAAGACTGCTGGTTGGAGCACATCAACTTTTGCTTACCAGAGCAACTCAATGTTATTATAGTTGACTAAAACTAGAGGAAAGGTGTGAAAGCACGTTTTAGACTGAACTATAATAAAAACAAAATATAGACTTTAGCTCAAAAAAGTTGCAAAGATATGACAATTGCGCGTCCATGACGCAAATCTCTTGTTCCAGCACATCCCAAAGGTGCTTTATTGGATTGAGATCTGGTGACTGTGGATGCAATTTCAGCACAGTGAACTCACTGTCATATTCCAGAAACCAGTTTGATTTTATCTTTGTGACGTGGCATGTTATCCTGTTGGAAGAAGCCAACAGAAGATTTGTACACTGTGGTTATAAAGGGATGGGCAGGATCAGCAGCAATGCTCAGGTAGGTTACTAAAGGGCCCGGAGTGTGCCAAGAGAATATTACACAATTACACTATTACACGACCACCAGCCTGAACCCATCCTGTCTACTGAAACAAAGTAGAATGGATACCGTGCCATACCAGCTTTATTTGTAAAGCACATTAAAACAACAACAATGGACCAAAGTGTTGTACAGAAGAATAAATAGAAGACAAAATAAATATGGTGCACATGATGCATAGATTAAACATAAAATACAAATGAAATAAGTAAATACATAAAACAAGAGAAGAACATTAGCCATAAAATTAAAAAATGCAATAAAGATCTAAATAAATGCACTAAAATAGTCAACATTTCACAGTGTGTTAAAGGCCAGGGAGAAGAAATGGGTTTTAGTAAGAGATTTAGAAACAGATTGAGAAGGTCAGTGATTTCATGTTGTTTACAGCAAATTCTCATTTGACCAGAAAACATTTCAGTTCATTGTTCTTAGCTGACACGGATGGTAAGGTGTGGTCAAATGCTGCTGTAGCGCATCTGCTTCAAGGTTGTGCAATTAGACATGCTTTCTGCATACCTTTGTTGAGTTACTGTTTCCTTCCTAGCTGGAAGCAGCCTGGTCATTCTCCTTTGACCTCTGACATCAGCAAGGCACTTTAACCCAGATAACTGCAGCTCACTAGATATTTTCTCTTTTGGGCCCATTCTCTGTAACCCCTAGAGATGGTTATATGGGAAAATCCAAGTAGAACATCATTTTCTGATGTACTCGGATTAGCCTGTCTTGCACCAACAACTATGAACCATCACATCACCTTTCCTCTCCATTCTCATGCTCAGTCTGAACTTCAGCGGGTCATCTTGTCCATGTCTAAATGCCAAAATGCATCGATTTGCTGCCATTTGATGGGCTGAGTGGATCACATGCTATAAGGTACTACTGATTTTGTACACAAGGCAGGGTTTCCTTGCAGGTATAAATAAGCAAGCTTATACTTTGTATTAAGCTAAGCTGACCAGGATATGGGACTCAAAATTCACAAGAATGACATGGTCATTTTATTTTGTGTTAAAATGGATTAAAATCCAACAAGAAATTACAAATAATGAGACAATACCTCTATATTTAACTGAGCTCCTGAAACCTTTACAAACCAACGTGGGGGCATGAGTTTGATACTCAGGAGATAACTTGTTTTCTCAACATCATTACCAGCTTGTAGACACAAAATAGAAAATGTTACCTCATGAATGTTCGGGGACTAGTTATTATTTGGTTAGGCAGACATTTGGCTACATACAACCTGACAGTCAGAGAGAGGTCATGTGAAAAAGAAAGTATTAACATGGTATGCAATCTTGTGAACAGCTAAGTTCACTAAGTGATGTAGTAGTTTGTAGAACCACCTTTAAGAGCAATGACTTGAAGTAATTGTTTTCTGTAAAACACTATGACCATATTAGTCTCGCAAATCATTGTGGAGGACTTATGGCCCTCGCTTCTTTACGGTGCTGATTCAGTTTGTTGACATTTGCATTAGCAGTCCATTACATAACAGCACTCTTAGGGTTCAGTCACATCATTTCAGGTGTACTGAGGTCTGGACTTCGACTGTGCCATTTGGGCCATGCTTTAACTGTTGGATTGATGGCCTCACATTTGACTCTAAAATACTTTACTATACAGAGGAATTCGTTCTTGACTCACTGACTGCAAGGTGCCCAGGTCCTGTGGTTGTAAAACAAACCCACCTCTTGATATTTGGTATGAAGTATTTGTGCTGATATGCTATATTTGTTTTTTGCAAAACATGGCGCTGTGCATTATGGCCAAAAATCTCCACTTTGGCAGTGTCTGTTCAAAGGATATTCTTCCAGAATTGTGGTTTTTCAAATGCAGCTTTGCAAACCTAAGCCGTGCTGCTATGTTCTTTGTAGAAAGAAAAGGCTTTGTCTTAGCAATGATTCCAGAACCCATTCTTGTTCAATCTTTTTTAAAATTTTGCTGTCGTGAACTTTAACATTTAACATGCTAGCTGAGGCCTGTACAGCTCTTGGTTATTTTGCCTTTTCTCTGAGCATTCCATGGTCTGATCTTTGGACAAATTTGCTCAGACATTCACTCACCTGAATGCTCCAGACTAGCAAATGGTCAAAACTTTTGCTCTTATTGAGGTGGTCACAGTGCTGATCAGCTTCTCAAGTACACTTGATTAGCAGCATCTGGCTGCTATTTAGCTTCTTTTTATGACAATAGAAGCATTAAGGGTGTACTTATTTTTCCACAGTACTGCATAGAGTTGTGTGAAAACTTTGTTTTTCACATGGCTGTATGTTAGCCACATTATCATTGGTCTTCTGTCAAACATGGCCACGTCAAGCCAAAAACTGCAGCCCATGTCAGCAGACAGTCTGACCCTGGAGAGGAAAATTTAGACTTTGCCAATATAATGTGAGCAGCTTATTTTGATCAGTTGTGCCTCTTTTTTTAACCACCGCCACTCCCTTGAGGTCATGTCAGTAAAGTTTGGTTACAAAGCAATTACATGATCAGTGTTGTGTCTTGTAATAATATCCTCAGTACTTGTTATACAATAGGAAAACATGTGGGTATTTATAGAGCAACCAGATACTCCGCATTATGTCATAAGAGCAGAGAGCCAAGTCATAAACATGAATGTAGGAACAGAAAGAAACCAAGGGTAACAAAAAGAAAACAAAGTCATACTGTCTTTTTATTAACTTGCGGTGACTAGATTTAAAAACTATGTCTGGTTTGGTATCTCCTGCCCACGTGGACAGACATGAGGCAGAGAGACTGGGCCCAGGGCTCTCACCACAGCACTCACTGGCATCTCCCAGAAAACAGCCGTAAAACAGAAAATATCCTCAACACAGATGCTGACATTCCTCACCACTACCATCAGTCCCCCATTTGGAAAAAAGGAGGGTTGTTTTGTTCTCTGCCATACCACCGGTGCATGTGTTTTGGAGAGAGTTTCCTTTATTCAGCATGGATGGGTTTTAGGAAGGAAAAAATGTGAAGTTTTAGCTCTTCCAGTAAGGACGTACAACTGAAAGCAATCATCAGCTCTAAGCACATCAAGCTGGGCAGATTGATACGATTTTGATGGTTAATATGACAAAGTTTAAGGGATTTAACTTCTGTGGTTACATTTTTATCCACTACTGTCAATAACGCCCGTTTATTTTTCAACCTTCACATTCATACGAGAGACAAACAATTTGCCTTTTTTATATGAGAGGAAACACAGTATAGAAGCAATCTGGCATTAAAACAAGTACTTTCAATGCAATATGCCGTGATACTGGGTTTTATATTATGACACCCACTTATATAAGCTTAAGAAGTAAGAACTTTAAAGCAACCAACTCCAACTGTTTTTATTTTCTGCCTCTGGATATTTCACGTTCCATCAAACACTCACCCTGTCACAGAGGCAGCTCCCTTAAAATCACAGGTCATGTGATATACTGCGACCTCTCACATCTGAGCTTTTATCCAAATTGTTGTCTTGACCCCTAAAAAAGTGATTGTTAAGGTCACATCTGACTCCTCGTGCACACTTGGCCATGAAATCTATCAGGTTTTAAGTTTGACTTCTGTCAAACTTACAAAGAAGTAGCCCTTATTTTGAATCTCATAGCATCCTCACCTTCAGGGCATCATATGCATGTAAATGCACATACAAACGTGAACAAATTCCGGTTTTCCTTAAGATAAGATAAACTTTATTGATTCCACAAACTGAGCGTATGGATCAACAGAAGAGTGGAACACGTTCTGGGAATTCCTGTGGGCCTTTTGATTCCTTTTTTTCCCCACCGTGAAAACTTGTCACCATAGGAATCCATTTTAACAGAATGACTTCAAGCTGCAGCGAGGAAACTACAAACTTTTAACAGCTGCCTTTCAAGCCTGCAGGGGGGATGGCAAGAGTTTGATAGTGAAAAGAGCAGTGGACTTTAGAGGCTTGCTTTACATCGTATATTTCTAATAAAAGTGAAAACATATCACACGAAAGTGAATGACAAGCGTTAAATGAAACAATGTAGCAGATAAGAAAATGTTTTGAATATAACTTCATTTTCAGTATATGAATACAACGTAATACTGTCAGCTGTTGTGTTGCTGTGATTACTGTAAAGTGTAGCGCACGTCCTCAGCTGTACTCTGAATTCAAAAACAGCTTTGTCACAATTCCTGTACTCCTTGCACCACACAGGTACAGGGATGCTGTTATTTTTAGAATTTTAATGTTTAACCTAACAAAGACCAATGGCCGAACATAATTAATGAATATGGGAATCTTAAGAGCAGCAGCTAAGGCTTATACACAAACTGGAAACCACATTACACATCCATGACAATCAAAGTCTAAAGAAGAAATAACTGAATTATGGCACTTCTAAGTGAATAATTTTAGTTTCAACATCTACATTCCCCTTTACAGTCAGTACTATAGTGCTGTAGTACTATACTTGTACTACAGCTGTACTACTTCTGTTCATTTGAACACCCTGATTTACATCATTTAACTGTATTCACAAAGAACGGTACATTACAATTTACATTCCATTTCCTGTATTTTTACAGCTATTTGTTTCAGTGCCTGACTTTCACCTTTTAGAAACTATCATATTATTTATTGTATATAATTGAGAGAGTTGTTAAAGTGAGGCAGTTTAGTTCACAAAGAGCTTGTTGACAGAAAATCTAATCCAGGAGACAAGCAAAAGCTTCCAAACAGCACCCACTGCAGAAACACTTGTACCTTTAATTACATAACATCACAACTCCTGTCAATAAGATAGAGACGGTTCTATATTCACTTGTTACACATATTGCAAGTCTCAAAAGCAAGCTGTGGTCAACACATTGTCATCTATTTAAAACTACAATGATTCCTCCTACTCAGTGGCTGACTCCCATCAATCTTAAACGTGACACACCACAGCCCATACGTCAACACATCACATATGGAAACTGAGTTATCCTCGGAGAGAGAATGCAATCTGTTGCAGACGCTCTTAACATTGTGTATATTCCACAGAAGTCTTCAAACAAGCTGTGGATGGCTAATGAATGAGCTAATGTAAACTAAAGTGCCCTTTCCCTCGGGCCCTCTGTATCTCTTGCAGTCTTTTTCTTCATCTCCTCTTTCTTGACTTTCATCCAGAGTGGCCTATCTTTCTTTTCTAATTTCACATCTCTTTACTTTGTTCCAATCCTTTCCTCTTCCCTATGTCCTTTTTCAACCCACCCACATCCTGGTGGGTTCAGTGAGTTGGAGTATCTCCCCAAAGTATTAACAGTGGTTCCATGTGAGCCTCTGGAATTTCCTTTATACTGTGTGCAGCAGGTCCTGCTCTCCTCCTGAAGGATCCCATGGACTTGTTTGCTTCTGTATACATCTTACAATGATCATGGCAGCATTAATGAAAAGGGAAAGATTGGAGAAGGTCTGAGAGGATGTGGGTGACGTAGTTAGACAAAAAACTCTCATGTCGGCCAATTGTGTGACTCACTATTATCAGGGTTCAGTGAGCTTGACCTCCACTCATACACACTGAGATGTGGACACACACAGAAACACTGGGATATATGCACAAACGAAATAACACTGAAGCTAGAAAGTTATAAACACGAGTATTAATTTGCTAAAGCAAACAAACAGAAAACATATTAACGTGCAAAGTTTTGGAAATGATTACAGATAATTTCTTCTTCCTTTCAAATTTGGAAAAAATGATTGCATCCACTTCAATATGAGCAAGCTTACTAAAAAATCCACCTGTTTCTTGGCGGTAGTTGCAGAGATATGCGCTAAATATATTCATACTGTCATACAGAATATTTGAATTTTCACAATGTCCTTGATGCACTCAGCCATTTATAAGAAAATACATCCATATGAAAATGTTTTATTGCTTCTCTCTTTATGTCAGTGAATAGCCACAGCCACACAGATCCAAAATGACACATGGAACCAAGAAAATAGCTGCATGGTGAACATCATGTACACAAATACCCTGCTATTTAAAAATAAAATATCGGTGTAAAAGCCCTCAAACAGACAATGACAAGGACATTCAGCAAGCTGGCAGACTTTCACTTCAGCTCCTGGTAAAACGCCAATCAATTTATCGCTGCTGAGCCCTTGAATCTGTTTATTTTATCTCCAGCAAGGACATGACAACTCAGATTATCTGGAGAATAAACACTGTCACTGTGGTTCATTTCAATAAAACCTGATGAACTTGGGTGGCTATAAAGAACTGATTTCATTCTTGTGGTGACAGCACTGGCTCTTATTTATTAAATCTTTAGCTGTCTGAGTTTCTGCTCCGAGACAAATGATGCAAACTGTAGAATTCCTACGCTCAAAGGACAATTTTTCATGCAGACAAACTAAAATGAACTCTAGGGATGCATGAACTACAAAGTACCCCAGCATAGACAATGTTAATCCTCTCACCATGCTGAGATTCATGGTGATGTACCTCCCCCAGACACATGAAATAAACAGAGTTATAATTTATGACATTCCCCTTCAAGAAAGGAGAGTGACCTGGGTCAGATCAGTGTTTGGGCATTGCTGTCATTCCACACGTGCTCCCTTTTGAGTCACCGGCACTCTGACATGAATAAATGAGTGTGTGAGATGTGCATCCAGCTCTGCATGCCAGTTGTATCCATCTGTACGCATGTACACATATGAACTCTATACACGTGCGTCTTTGGAAATATGGTGCTGGAATCCAGCACGCTGAAAATAAACTACAGGATTAACAAACAAGAGAGGTAATCTATCCATGTGCTGCTGTGTTGGAGAATACTCTCCCCTCTGCTTTCCTGTCTGCAGCGGGAACAGAACTCTGTGACTTCTCGGTGAACTATTCAACATCACCCCAACCTCGTGTGTGAGGACACAACATCCAGGGTTTGGTTGGGAGAAGCTCAGGCCCAGGAAGGAAGCTTGTCCTCTGGAGAGTCACCCTTCGGAGTCAAGGATCTGGAGTTCACTAGCCTGTTAAATTCAACACTCTCCAGCAGAAGGTTGAGGAATGAGCAGAATCTAAAGGCAAAGATGCATTCTGCAAGAATGTTAAAACATTTGTTTCTTGAGCTCATCAATCATATTCAGTACAAAGTTGTTAGTGTTAACTAAAGTACAATAAATCACTGTAATACTACCATGACAACTTATCTTTGACTGGTTTGATCATTTAAAATAAAATAACAAGTCTGGCTTCTGAGAATGAAAAGCTAAAAACAGTTTGCTCTCATGCTCACTATGACAATGTTAACATGCTGATGTTTGCCAGATGGACTATTTAGTTTATCAGTGTTGAGCATAATAACATTTACTTATTGCCATTAAACATGGTGTATGTAGGCTGATGGAAATGCCAACAGTGTTTTTTGTAAAACTGTTTCAATCTAGACCTACAAGATGGGTCAACCCACGTCACAGTTTTTAGTACAGCCTTGTTGTTGCTTGTTTACATGCTGCCCCCTAGTGGACAATTGTATGTTTGCTAAGGACATGGATATGTTGCTTTTACAAGTACAGAGTGGGCCATTTATATGGATACACCGTAATAAAATGGGAATGGTTGGTGATATTAAAGTCCTGTTTATGGCACCAGTTATGTGATGTGGGGGCAAACTCTTCAAGATGGCCAAAGTCGGCCATCTTGGATAAAACTTTGTTTTTCAATAGGAAGTGGGCCATGTGACACATCAAACTTATTGGTAATGTCACAAGAAAGACAAGTGCTTGGTTTCAACGTAACTTTATTCTTTCATGAGTTATTTACAAGTTTCTCTTTGTTCACAGCCATTGACATGTCGAAGACGTTAACACGTGAGGAGCGGATCGAAATTGTGTTGATATCTGGTGAACGCAGCAACCGGGTCATTGCAGCAGATTTCAATGCAAGTACGAGACCACCCATCTCCCATGCTGTTAGCAAACTGTTGCTAAGTTTCGTGAAACTGGTTCAGTGTTGGCCAAGAAAACTGTCACTAATGAAGAAACATCAGTGGCTGTCCTAGCTTCATTCAGCAAGAGCCCACAGCGTAGCACTCGCCGCATGTCACTGAGAGTGTTGCTTTACAAACTCCAGCTACTACTGCAGCATCTCAACGAGGATGACCCAGATCGGCGCACAGAATTTGCAGAATGGGCAAAAAAAAAAAATTGGAACAGGACCCTCAACAGAAGATTTTGTTCAGTGATGAGGCAAACTTTTATGTGAATGGTGAAGTTGGTGTGGTATATGGGGTACAACGATAGTGGGTCCATTCTTCATCAATGGAAACCTCAAGGCCACTGGATATTTGAAATTGCTACATGATGATGTGTTTCCTCTTTATGCACTGAAGCTGGCACGTTCCCTGAGTTTTCCAGCAAGATGGTGCACCACCACATTATGGGTGCCAGGTCCGAGCATTCCTAGATGAACAGTTTCCTGGAAAGTGGATTGGTCGTCGTGGGCCAGTTGAATGGAAGGTCTCCCGATCTGACCCCTTAGACTTTTATCTTTGGGGTCATCTGAAGGCAATTGTCTATGGTGTGAAGATACAGATGTGCAGCACCTGAAACTACGGATATGGATGCCTGATTATTTCTCCTCCAGTTTGCTCAGCGTGTGAAGAGTGGGAGAAGAGGGTTGTTTTCAATTGTTTGACATTTATAAGTGGTGAAGTAAATAACTCATGAAAGAATAAAGTTATGTTGAAACCAAGCACACCATTAAGGTTCTGTACCAATAATGATGTGAACCTTCCTTTGAAAAAAACAGAACCATCTGCTCATGTGAATATCAAACCAAACGGTGTACAAGACAGAAGTGCAATCCAGCCTTATATTGATTATTTCTTCTAGTTTGCTCATTATAAGTTGTTTTCATTGTTTGAAACAAGTGAAGATACTAAGGTCAAATGTAACTTAAGGTTCTGTATATGATGAACCGTTTAAACAGAACATCTGCTCGGAAGAAAAAACAAAACAAGACATTTTCAAAGACAACCTTTAATATAAAAACAGCGCGAGTGTCGCTGGAAACATTTGTTCACAAATAACTAGAGAAGGTGTGTTTTGCAACCTTTACAAAGTCGAAACAACCAGAAACCTTTGGTTTTGAAATTAAAACGTGAAACGTGAATATTTGTGCATATCCTGCTGAGGGATTTCACATGAACCACAGTGCACATACACACACACACACACACACGCACACACTTCAAGACAAGTTGTAAATGATGCGGAAGTTGCAAAATAGCATATTAACATAAATTACAAGCATTTGTTAATAATCGTACTTTTAAATACAATACAATTAACTCAACGACCTCCTATAAACAATGATTTTCTCCAGGATTCTTAAAGAATTTCAGTATTTCTATTTTTAAAATACTAAAATTCCTCACCAAAAGTGGGAACACTTAAATTGTACCAGGTGATAGATAGTCATGGATTCAGTAGAACTATTAGAAAAAAATATCTGTACCCCTTTGACGGAAATTTAACTGAAACTGAAATTGGGACAGTTCTATGTGTTGTTTTTACTGTTTTCCTTCAGGTTCTGTGATTCAAGCACAAATCCAAAATAAATTAACAAATGCAACATTAAAATGCCAAGTCTCTGCTTTAAGTCACGATGAGTTTTGAATGGCTTTGCATCAGTAGTGAACGTGTTTTTTGGAAGACAGAGACGTGAACCCTTCCACAGCCAGAGATCTGGTTGGAGAGACACACAAAATAGATGGACAAGCAAATGGTCACATGTGACCTTTTAGATTAAGGTAAAGTTTTCTGTCAGTACATAGAAGAAAATGATAAAAGAGATACTAAAGGTGGTTGATTTGCCAAAGTCAAAGGTTAGGTATCACAGGTGAATAAATCTTTGTGATGACTGGAAAATCATTTGCACTTCAAAGCTCCACTTCATGGCAATACTCTCAAGGAAGTATGTGGACATGTTTCCTTGTCAGTGTTCAAAGTTTTTCTCTAGGCTGTCCTTGATTTGATAATCCAGCTGAGCTCTATTCCTCTTACTGAAGATTAGACTAAAGGCAGGAGGACCCATGACAATTAACAGCTTATAGGGCAGGGCTGTAGCCAAGGAGAGCACCACCAGGGATGAAACAAGTGTCGACTGATGTTTATAGGTTAATGGCTTCATTAACTTCTCCACGGATGTTTAATATTCGTGCATATCTGTCCAAAGAATTCTGAACCTATAAACTTTGGGTAATATGTACTCAAATCTTGCACACAGTCCTTTAACGTGTTACTATAAAGGCACTTTTGTAGCTGAGACTTTGTATTTTAATGAAACATTTATTATTTTAGAACAAATAAAGTGTCTACTTAACTGTCATGAAAAATCCCACAGCAGCTTGCACTAGGGCCAGTTTACATTGATTAGGTTGAGTCTTTACACTTGAGATTGTCATTTAAAAAATGTGTTTGTTTGTTCTGGTTCCAGGTTGCAGTGTCAGCTCTTTGCATGTTACAGTGAGGTTTCCTTGGAAGGTTCCTTGGCTTCCAGCACAACAGGCTTGAAAGACAAGATCTCTGTGAAGGTGTGACCTAAAGAAAGCAGTACAGCAGGATATTAAACAATAGCACGTAGCTCACACTTTCCACCTCCTTTTGCCTCTGTCCATCTGAAATTACAACCTCAATACTTTCTTAGATATCCATTAGTCCATCAGCCCCCAACCACCCCCAACGCCCCTTCATTCTTACGTTTCCACTGGTCCAAAGTCAGCTCTGCATTGTCTAGTGAGTGATCATATGGCTGTGCTTCCGTCTCCTCGTCTGGGTCTCTAAACTCAGTGAAGTAAGGCAGCGTGAGAGCTTCTGCAGCAGTTACCCGTTTTTCTGGATCCAGCAATAACATTCGCTCCAGCACTGACACGGCTGAGTGAGAATGATGACAACAGAAAATCCATTTGGAGTTTGTTTACCAAAATGAAAACACATCAAATTAAAGGCCTGAGTATGTAATACCTTGTGGATTACTTGTGGAAAACACTTTCTGAAAGTCTTTCTTTTCCACTTTTCCAAGGCTTTTGAGGTAGCATTTTGCCTAAGAGGAGACAGAGAGGACAACGAATAGGGATAAAAATATGATAATTGCACATTAGGTATGTGTTTATTAACTGAATACTGTACCAATAAATTCCAACAAAGTACTCATATCTGCCTCCGGTTCCTAAAATGTCATTGTTTCAAACACAACTGAGTGCCACAACAATCTTTAGGACCACAACGTTACACATTTTTTGAACTCACATCCTCAGAGTCTAGTTTTGATATAAATTCCTGTGATGGTGTTCCTATGAGCTTCATGATCTCAGTCAGCTGATCTAAGTCTGAAGAAGAGGTGTTAAGGCTCAAATAAGAATCAAATAAGTATAATAAAAAAGATATTAGGTTAAACAAAAGCAACATCTTTGTTTTATAACTGTTTAAAGCCTGTGGGTCAACAAGGTGAAAGGATACGGTCACTGCCTTTAAAAAGAGGTTTTCCTTGCAGCATCTCTGCCATGATGCAGCCCACTGACCAAATGTCCACTGAGAAAGAAGAAATAAAAAGCAGAGTTGATAAAACACCACACATTTAGTAATCCATTCTAAAACAAAGTGCTACAACCGCCCCACCTAGTGGATAATAACTGAGACAAAACCGGACTCAACGGTAAAACTCACTTTGATCGAGTAGGACATAGCAGGAAAATATAAATGAAAAATAAAGATAATTTTCATTTTAAAAAGATATTCTCAGCAGTTGTGGCCACTTTCTTACCTCACCTAACTGACCTCTTCTTTTTGTACAATAACTTTAGCATATTTTAATTCATACTTCTCAATTTAATTTAATTTAATTTAATTTATTGTGTGAATTCACAACAACAGTCACCTCAAGACACTTTAAATTTTAAGATAAAGATGCTACAACATTAGAGGGAAAACCACCACAATCAGACGATCCCCTGAGAGCGAGCACTGGGACAGACAGTGGGACAGACAAATCTTTCTTTTGTTCACTAAGATTTATTCTATAACCAGCTGAGCATCAATATCACAGGATATCTCACATTTTTAAAAATTGTAATGTGTAAGTGTTTAACTTGGATGTTTAGTCTGTTTTCTGATAATTAACCACAGAAAACTTAAATAGGTCTACTTTCTGTAAACATTCATGGCTTATGTCATAATATGAAAGTACTTGTACTCTTTTTGGATCCTTCTGTGTTTGTTTGAGAACCCCAACATCTATTTCTCAAATATATCACTATATCCATCCACTGTCATAGACAGCAGTCACAAAGGGACCGGTGTTAACTGCTAATACTGCTCATGTTGTCGCAGTTATATTGCCATTCTTGACGACCGTCTCGACAACATGAACATTTTCAGCTGGGGCTCATGAACTGGAGAATAGCTGTCATTTCTGCAGGACTGTCTTACTGGATCCTAAAACTTGCCCTTTTCTTTTTTGCTATGAACATCATTGGGTCAAACTCTGAACTGAGAGGAGATGTGCTGTGTTCAAAGGGTTGCCGTAGGGTCAGGATGTGATTGCTGTTGTAAATGTTAGTTATAAACTGGGTCTGGGTGCAAGTTTTTAATCATTGCTCCAAGTCTGTCACATAAACCTTTTTGACAGCAGCTCATCTTCTGACACATATCATTTGTGAAAGTAACAGGACACAAAGCTTGCTGGATGTTGACTCTTTATATTATATTCCTATCTGGACTAAGCTTTACACCCTCATGATGATCAGACAGAAAAGTCCTTTTTTCACAAGATTTTGATGTATGGAGACTGGGCATGTTGCTTATGACCAAACTCAGAGAGTTGCACAGTTGCAAAGCACACATTTTAGAATATTGCATACATGAATAGTGCTTGTTTGGTCAGTGTAACATTGGTTTAATTTCACTAAAAAGTATATAAAATAAAAAAATTGGTAAGTATGAAAAAAAAGATTACATTAAAAAATATTTTGAGACAGAAGGAATCACAGGTCAGAAGATGAGCCTGGCATCAGAATAGAGGCATAAAGGAGACCTTAACTTGATCTGACCACCCACCTATCCCATATGGTCCTTGAAAATTTACCCAAAACTAGCTTTGTGAAGTTTAACGAATTAGCAGAAAACAGATCAAACATTTAGGGTACAAAGACTCGGTGCTCTCTATGTCCTGCCAATTGAATTGTTGCACTTTTGCCTTTGAACATTTAATGGGACTATCTTCTGTCCAGGAGTTACAAGAGCTCAAAAAATACTGGAAAAATAAGAGAACATAAAATTTCAACACACCCCACGTACTCTGAAAAGGAGGGATTCATTGATTTTTAATGGAATGACCCAGCAGCAAAAATCCCACACTTTAGGGTTAATTTAAAATTAAAGCTAGACAAACTCTTTGCCATGTTTTCCCTACAGCTAATATTCTCCACCTACAAGCATCGGGCACTGTTCAAAGGAACATCTAGGAAATGGAGTTAAGCACACAGTGAGTAGAACAACCACTTTGTGCTATTAATGATTTGGTGCTAATGGGGAGCATTGAACTTGACACACAGAGAGAAAGATCACAGTAAGAGTGCTTTTTTTTTTCGCCCCTGAATGAGCTCTACATTACCCGTCTGAGTGTAGTGCATCCAGTTCAGGATCACCTCTGGGGCTCTGTACCAGCGAGTTACTACGTACCCCGTCATCTCACTGTCTGCCTGCCTGGCTAAGCCAAAGTCCAAGATCTGCAAACAAACATTAAAGTAAAATTAACATTAAAGTCCGAATAGAGACTTAATATAAAAATATACAAACGTCAATGAAATTCTGTCCCGTGCAGTTATCAGTGTTATTACAGAACTCAGTTTTGACAGTGCACGCAAATAAAACAAATAAAAACTGAGACATGATTGTTTTTTTATCAGGGTGTGTTCGTGTGTACCTTGAGCTCGCAGTCTTGGTTGATAGCGAGATTTCCTGGTTTGAGGTCCTGCAAATGTTGACATTAAAGACAAGCAACGCCACACCATAGTAGGAGGAGAAACACCAACAACCATTTATCTTAATATTTTTCACATATTTCACATATATGTATGGTGAAAAATACATATTAAAGAGAGCCTACCCTGTGAATGATACCAGCAGAATGGATATACTGTAATAAAGGAATGCAACAAGCTGAATATTTAAACATAGTAATAATGGGCTGGCAGCTGATCAAAGCAGAGCTCCTTACCTTAAGCCCTTTAAGCATCTGATAAACCAAATATTGAATTTTTTCTTCTGAGAGCTTCTGCATCTTCATCAGCTTCCCCAGATCTGTCCCCATGAAGGGCATCACCAGATAACTTGGAAAATAACAAAAATCATGATTTTAAACTTTACAAATGCCCTTGAGGTTTTGCACAGAACACAGTTTTAATATCTCCATGTTTCTGTCAGAGTGGCAGAAAAGGTACTTACAAATCACGAAATCTGTCCAGAGAGAGGTCAGCTGTAAACACATCTAACAGGCCAATCACCTGCATCAGGAGGAAATGACATCAAATCAATGTTTTACATGTGTCTATAAAGAAACTAGTTTGCTCATTTTAACATGTTTGGACTTTTTTATGCTCACATTTTCATGTTTCATGTGTTTGAGAAGCCTCAGCTCCCTGTAGGCCCGTTTTGCAAAGATGTCAGACTGGAACGGTCTGTAGAGCTTCTTGATTGCCACCTTTGCTCCTGTTCTTGAGTCTACTGCAGAGCTGAAGGAGATATAAACACAATATTGTGCAAAGGTTTCGAGACAACTTGCATTTTTGAAATATTTTGCTAGGAAAATTGGAAACAGATGATTTATTGAAACGTACAAACATAAATGAAAATATGTGAATTTGTGAAATTCTAACAAGCTTAAAAGTCAATATTTTGTATGACTGCTTTTATTCTTCAACACAGCCTGAAGTTTCTTAGGCAAGCTTTCTTTTCATTTCTTTAAGCTTCAGGAATAGTTCTGCTTCTTCAAGGACATTCAAAACTCTTCTTTGTTGGCTCTTTGTCAAGATGATCCCTGCACGTAATGTTAAGGATCAGACCCTGCAGAGGACAATCCATGACTGATAGTTTTCCATTGTCTGTTGGGTGTTTTTCTATCCAGGTATACTTTTACTACATTAGCAGTGTTTTTGGAATCACTGACATGCTGAAAAATGAAGCCACTGGCAATCCGATGCTTTCCAGACGCTTTCCACGGTGGATCAAAATCATTTTTGCATTCATAATTCCATCAGTTTTGACATGAATAGAACCTCAAACTCAAGTACACTGTGTTATACACTGTAGACAAATCTGTCTTTCAAAACAAACCAAAACTTTAAACATTCTTATTCATCGCTCCGTAGGACCTGTTACCACTCATTTTCAGTGTAGTTTGGCATACTTTGGCCTTTCTCCCTGTTTTCTTTCCTTAACAATGACTTCCTGACAGCCATCCTTTCACTAAGACCATTTCTGATGAGGCTTCAGCAAGTAGTAAATGGATTAACTGAAGTGCCAGATGCATCTCTCGAGTCCTGTGTCAGGCGTTTGCTGGATTTTTTCGAGTTTCTTAAGGACATGACTTTCAGATACTGCTCATGTGTTATAGACAGTTTTTTAAGCTGGCCACTTATTCTTTTCCAGTTTGTTTATTTTTAAAGCACACACTGTTCATCAAACCAACATGGGCCAAGCTTCTACCTAATAGCTTTTTGGGAATTACCTTGTTGGTGCAAAAATATTATTTCATTCTTGTTATATTTGGGATTTTACTTAGATTCAGCTAAATAGAAACAGAAATAGAAACAAATTATTTGTTTTTGTGATGGGCCACTAGTATCAAAGCACCTAAAGGTAGAGTCTAAAATCAGTTCTTTGTTAAGTTGTTTGTTACACAACAGTGGTTAATCACTCGACATTGGTGCCTCCTTTTATGCTTGAATGATTCATAGGTCAACATTCCTCTGAAAATGGTCAGATTCAAGGAATAGACTTACAATTAGTGAAAAAGCAGCCAATGTCTAATTAATTTATAAAGACCTTCAGTAAGCCTGGATAACTGATGCCAGAGAGCATTTAAAAATATTAAAGAAAGTCTGGTTTCTTGGAAGCAAAGATTTCAAGATATCTGCACTGCACTATACATATGCCATGGCCTGAGACAAATTTTAAAAATAGCCCATTATTATTTCCTGTATGAGGAAATCTAGACAAGGAACATCCCTGGTTAGGCTGTGTAACCTAAAGTTGTTTCCTTATCTTCGGTTGAGGAATTGTGTTTGTTAGTCCAAAACTGTGTTTACAGGTAAACACCTACTTGCTCTGACGTGGCTCGGCAGTGATCTCTGGCTGGAACGGAGCTGTTCATGTGTTATTATGTTGTATTCAGTCGGTCAGTGTCCGCCCAAGACGTTAATCATTGATAACAAAGGGTCCGCATGCTGCGAGACGCACAAAGGTGCCTGAAAAGCAGCTTTTTACTATCGTGCTTTTATTAAACTTGGCTCAGCTTTGCCATTTCACACGCAAATGTGCTGCTCATAATGAAGCTCTGTTGCTGTCAGGGTGATTATGTAGAACGCAAGTAGTGTTGCTGCAAGCGTCTCCATCATATCAGGAAGTGAAGCAGCATGTGTTCAGCGGAGCGCAGATACTTTTTCTTTTGTTTGACTGTGGCACAGTGCAGCCGTCTGTATGGCACCATCTGTTCCGTCGCTCTCTTTGTTTCACCGCTCCACATCAACCAGCAGTGCTGTCGGCTAATAGTTTCTTCCAATTTCTTAAGGTTTCACTTACCATACCGTCCCGTACGCTCCGGTCCCCACCTGCTTCAGATCCCGGTACCGCTCCGGCACTTCCCATGATGTTTTGTTAATTTCCAGGCGGTGATAGCCCGGTCTGATTCGCGTATTCATCTTATCTATTAAAAACTCAATAGGCAGTACAGCACAAGCCCCTTTTAAACTTGTTTTGGCTCTTCCGGCGTTACGATCTCATTGTCCCAGATCCCACCTATGCGCTCACCCGCGATCATTGCGCAGCTGTACTCAGGGCGCACCCTGAGGTCGCTAAAAGCCACTCCCGAGTCCTGCTGTAGTAGGCCTACAATTAAAGGTGAACAAGAGAAGGCAACGTAAGTGAAACGAGCACATACCGAAGAAAGAAACGCTTTAAATGCGTAAAACTTGTTTAGCAACCTAAGAATATGATTTAATTTTATAAATACATAAACGAGTGACAAATTAAAGAAAAAACTACAACCTTGACTAAAAACGACATAAAAATTGTTCAGAGTAAACATCTTCATGATGAGGTATTTCTGTTCAAATAGGGGTAGACAATGCCTCAACTGATAGGACAGATGGAGTCACTCATTGGTTTAACGAGTAAGAAATTGGCGTGAAACGTGCTTTGGCTTTGGCAATCCGGTTGTCTTTGTAACTTGCGTGTTTGGAACACAATTACTGTAGTCTACATTCCTTTGTGTTATTTAGGAGTAGCCTACAAAGAGCAAATGTTTCAGGCCTGTTGGAACAGGAACATTACTCAAGCCTGGAGGCACCAGCTGTGCTTTTAGAAATCCTTGAATGTGTCACCCAGGTAACAGAACAAGGAAACAAGCCTATCAAAAAACCAAACTGGAAATGTTACATGGTCACGTGTTCTTTGTGACATTTATACAGGAGGAAATTTATTATTTGGGAGATTAAGAAACAGTGACAACATTAAAATGTTACACAGACATGGACGTGGAGTTTCCTTCTGTAACTGAACTGCAGGTATGCCACAAAGTAAAAAAACAAAAAACAAAGACACAATGACTCTTGAGCACTCAGTTTACTGATTCGGTTAGAAGAGCTCAAACGGACATTTCACATAATGCATATTCACCAAAAAGGCGCAACATGTGATGAGTAGTGCTGTTGCGTATGCAGTACAATTAATACAAATCTATGAATGGCTGTGACTGTCTTTTACTCTTTGCACAAAAAAAGTTTCTTTGTGGCACATTCTACAAATAACTTCCTCTTTCTGTGTAGCCACAACCTGAAAAAAGTAAATCGCAACATCCTGTTCTCGTTTGTCCTTCACTAAACTTAGTTACTAGACAACTGAAAAAAAAGGTCAATTACATCCATGGCTCTATGAATGTCTTGACAGCTGCAAAAGAAAATGCTTTCTAATATAGGAAAACATACTGTGCGTGCTTATCTGCTTTATATTGTGCGTGTTTGTTGGCTGCGGCTTCCTAATCATGTACAGTAACACAGTTTTAGCCACAGATATAAAATCATCATAACACATTAACTCTCTCACACACATATTTTTGGTATATGTCGAGGTGACACCTCACAGCTTGTCAGAGCCAGACAGGCCACTGTAAGACTTGTTGCCTGACTCATCATTAATAGCTTATTAAACACAAACAAGACAGGAAAAAAAAAAAAAATCTGACCCGAGTTTCTGTAAATGTACTGCTTAAACTGCACAATATCACATATAAATTTTATATAAAATCTCATCCACTTATTTAAGGATGACTCAAATGTTAAACAGGGGTACAAAAAACTGTTATTATAGCTTTAAAACATATATATATATATATATATATATATATTTTAAATTTTCTATGGAATTTGTATTTTTTGTGGAAACAAACTCAACACACTGCCTGTCTGTTTTGTGCCATCCAGCTTGCCTGTGAGGTGCTGTGCCTCATGCCGACCTTCCTGAAACTGCCTGCTAAAATAACAAAGTTGTCCAGTAGCTGAAGAGTTATAAAAATGTGAAAAAAATAATAATTTTTAAACACCTTGAAACTCTCTTGTTATTTTATGCAGGAGAGATTACAGTCAAGGAAGTTACTACGAAGATCATGTGACACAGATTTCATGGGCCCAAGCTGGGGGCTTGCTGTCATAAGGCACGGGATTTCTGGCCATAGAGGTAGCTGCTTCTTGCTGTTGCTCCTCTCCTTCATCCCTTTCTCCTTCTGCACTGGTCCCACCTCCACCAACCCACGCAGGGAGCTCCAGACCTGGCTGTGAAGAGAAAGGCTTCTCCAGAACCTTGAGGACACGCTGGACCTGCAGCAAAGAGCAGAAGTGAGACCGGGTCATCACACTGAAAATGAAAAACTGAAAAGGGAATTAAGGGTAAATGAAGAACAGTCTGATCTCCAGTGAATGCTTCTAGGGAAGTTGTCCATATTTCTCTACCAAAATGTACAGCAGACAAACATGTAGTTATGTTTCTATCTAGTAAAAATTACAATCGACTAGAACCTGACCTCAGAGAAGTCCCCATTCTCAGCAGCCTCTATGGCATTCTGGGCAATGTAGTTTCTGAGTATCACGCGAGGGTTGGTGCTGTCCATCACCCTCACTCTCTCCTCCTGCACAGCCTGCACATCACTCTGGCCTTCCAGCTCACGAGCCAGACGTTTCCTGTGGCAGTGATAACACAAAACGTTCCCTCAGAGAACTGCAGCAAAGGAACAACAATCACCTCGACACACATTTCCTCTTTTTTCTGTCTGTTTGCACATTTTAAAAAAACCCAAAAGCTAATCCGGTCTATGCAGTTCCTCCTCTGCTCTCATTTTCCATGCTTTTCTTTCTCGTCCCTTGCTAATAAAACTTACTCATTCATTTTTTTTTGCCCCCGTCTCACCTATACTGAGTGATCCAGGATGTCCAGTCCTCTGCCTGTTTGGTTTTCAGCTCCTCCTGGGTGGTCTCCATCAGATCCTTTAGTTTGCTGAGTCGCTCTAACTGCCTCGCAATTGTTGCTCTGTCTGAGATCATCTGGAACAGTGTTGGGTTGCTCTGAGCCATAGAAAGCAGCATTGCCAGTTCACTGCAAATACAAAACATTACTGTTATAATTCTTATAGGCCAAAAAATAAATACGGTGGAAAAGAAAACACAGAAATAGTGCAGGCAATCTGAGAGTTTAGAGAGAAAATAAGGTACTGAGATAAAGAGTCCAGTGACTGTTTGCATCCATAGAAAGACTGGGTTACGCAAAACTCACTCTAAAGTCCATCTTTATATCTAGATTAGTCAGGGATCAACTTTCCACATAATTTGGGGCATCATAAAACGCAGAATTAAATATTTTCTTTATAATTGTTTCACTTGCTAAATAATGAGCTCAGCTATTTCTGTCTGTATTTGAGCTCCACATTCTTTCCATCAAATGTTCTCTCCAGTCTGCAGACACTCGCTGCCATTCAGGAAAAATGCATCACAGGTACCATTACCCTCCTAAATTAATTTGATAAGGATTGGGTTTCAGAAATTTTAATCAAATTTAATACTTTCAAATCCCATTTTAACAGAAAGATATCAGATTACAGGGTCCCATAAAAAAACAAAAACTAAAAAAAACAACAACAACAACACTTCAAATAAGCATTTTAGGACCAGCTTGAAAGCTATGCTGGGTAGGCAGTAGAAGGATAATAAAATTATGGCACAACAGCTGCTAACAAAGGCAAACAAGGTCAGCGATGGCAGTAATTTATTGTCCATGTTGAATTTGTTGAAGCATTTGTCTACTTCTAGGAAAATGGACATGTGATATGGATGTGAAGGATCCGGGAAGGGCATATGGTTTCTGATAACATCCAACAGACAGCAAATATGGGTATCATTTCCAAAAGTCTTCCAAAAGAAAAGAAAAAACAGTCCCACTGGGTGCAAACCAAAACAAGGTCCGAAGTGCTTCCAAAAACTCTGTCAAAGTGTTACAGTATCCCTGTTTATTTACTGCGATTCTTACTGCTTTCTGTTGATACTGGACAGATTTTAGAGTTAAAAATGTTGGATGGACAGGGATGTGACCTAAAATGATTGATAATTTTACTTTGTGTTCAGTGGTTAGTATTATCACCTCACAGGAAAAAGATTCTGTGACTGCACACCGGCTACTCCGGCTTCCTTCCACGGTACAAAGAGGTGCAGTTAGGTGAACTAGTGACTCCAAACTGGCTGCACGTAAGAATATGAGGATGAATAGTTGGCAGTCACTCTGTGTTAGCCCTGAGATAGACTGCCAACCTGCTCAGGTGACCGCTGCCTCTCGTCATGTTACATATGTTCTAGACTCCTTTGACCCTTAAGTGGATAACCAATTTTAAAAAATGAATGAATGGATTGACCGATGGGTGAATAAATGGAAACAATAATATCAATGTTTGCATCATTTTCTGCTGCCTTCAAGTGACCAAAAATATCAACAGATGCTGCTTTAAGAAACTTCATACTGATAAACTGTAAAGACATGATGTTGTTAGGGTGCCTGGGTCATTGACCCAGAGTTTTGAGTTTATTATATT